>NC_133534.1:25148604-25452678 GCF_048544455.1 Silene latifolia
AGAATATCTCTTTACAAAAAGTTGTTGCAGGGCTGCTGTTATGCAAATGAAAACTAAACCGTACTAGATTGAAACCCATGTTCCTCAAAGTTTCAGACCTCAAAGTTGTAACCCAACTGATTCATCACTGTTTGTATTTCTGATTGAAACTCATGTTCCACTAAGTGAGTAACACATTCTCTTACCAAATTTTCGTCTACAGTTAAATTTTTGGAAGTCTTCCTTGTCATTGTAATATCCCTTTTTGCATGTGTGATATTGGGAAATTGTTAATGACCTTTGCATTTGAGGATTTCTGTCATAACACACTCCAAAATTAGAAAATTGTCATTTAATATACTAGGAATATGTACCTGAAAAGCATTCTCCACTAATTCCACTAACTCATCAATGTTGTTTGTTGGGTCTTCATTCTGCAAAGATTGTATAGCCCTAAAAAACCCAAATCATTAATGAAGAGTCTATCGATCCGAAATACTCAAGAGGGGGGAAGGGTGAATTGAGTATGAAAATTTAGCTCACTTTTTCGATTGATCGTATGAGAGTGATGTGTTAATTAATTACTCGAAGTTTATGAATTAAACTTGACTAACTAATTATCAATGTAAAGCGTAAATAACGAAATAAAGAACGATGCAAAGGACACATGAAATTTGTAGTGGTTCAGTTTCACACGTCGAAGCCTACGTCCACTATTCTCGATTAATAATTTTAGTACCTTTTTACGGATTACAAAGTTATCAACCCACTCGTACAACTAACTCTAGTTGTAACTCAATTGAGTACCGTTAAATACATGGTTTCGACAATCTTACGTTAATAAGAAAGTGCTTAATTGTTCTTCTAGTGTTCATAATATGAACGAGTAAGAAACAATATTTAAGCGCTATTATCTTATGACAATACTTAGAAATAATTGTAATATGAGATATCACACGACTTTTCAAAAACAATTTTAACTTGCAAAAGGAATAATCAACTTAAAGACATTTGCAAAGGATGTTTTGTTCAAATATTGAAAAGTTATTTTAAATGAATTATAATGTGTACTATTTATAATAGAGAGGAGATTTAGGTTTTCATAAGAAAACCCTAGAGTGTCGTGGATCTCGTGTAGGTTAAGAAAGTAATAAGATCTATCTTTTTCCTATCTTAACCCAACAATATCTTAAATAAAAGATATAAAATAAATATAAGGCTCACCTAAAGCCATCTTTATCTTTGCTCGTCCCCACCATTTTCATACTATTTTTCGAGTTACACCCCATTTTGTTGTTGCATCGTTGATGATACCATGACAAGGCTCACCATTACTCGCGTTTGCAAGCATAAAGTGGACCATAGTCTCCTTTTATTGGTTGTGAGGCCGCCCTTTCGCATATTTATAAGGCGGTTAATGTAGAAACAAGTAATTCAATGTTACAGTTATGAGGAAGCATTTATAGAGAAGCATTTAACATGATGGAAGAATTAGATGAAGATTGAGTATTTAATGTTTTGAGGAAAATTTAATGCAACAGTAAGAGTATGCCTTGTGTTATAGTATTTATTCAGTTGTCACTTTTGCTTTGGAATATGTAATTAATTTGGAGGGAATTTTTAATTTAGCCTCCAAAATTTTTAGGCGATAAAGTTTAAATTTGGCTTGTAAAGTAGAAATTTTCAGTTTCGAGTTGTATCACTATTTCGCGTGCATCTCAAAAATATCTCACCTTTTTGGGTGGGATTCATTAATAATGATTATTTTTTCACTCTTATGTTTATTTCATTATTGATTCTTAATGTACTTCAATATAATTTCATAAATACCCCCATAAAAACTCCATAAAGTAACTTCACCATAAAACTTGTACCCGGCCCCGCGGGTACATTTGATTGGATATGAGAGCATGTATAATAGAGAGGAAGTAACCTCCTCTTAGCACTCTCTTTCATCTAAGAGGAGGTCCTCTCTATTGTGGACAATGCATAGAACATCCTCTTAGAAGGAGGATGTTCTCCACTTCCTCTAATATTAGAGGAAGTGGAACATTGGCCCTTGGGCCAACTAGCCCATCATATTTTTTTCATTTTTCATTTTTAATTTTTACATTTTAATTTTTCCTTTTAATAGAAGTTAAAATATAATTAAAATGGTAGAGGATAGATAAGATGATCCTCTCTATTGTGAACAAAAATATATATGAAGAGGATGAAGATAGTGGGAATGATTGTGGGTCATAGAGAAAATGATGTGTTAAAAATTAAGAAGGCAAAAGAAAAAATAAGAGGAGGATGGTGTACTCTCTATAGTACATGCTCTGAGGGAGTATCCTTTATCTATAATAGCTAAAACATTTCTAGCTTTGTTATTGGTCCCTTATTTTTAGGGAAAGAAAAAATCTTTCATTTCCTTGGTAAACCACGTTATATCTGCACAATTAATTGTCCTCTCTCCTGTTTTCTTTATTAATCTCTCCACCTTATTAATTATATTATGGTTTCATTTCATTAATAACACTATATTATATAGTCCATATATACTACTTCATTTATTATGCTTTCATTTAATGTAAAAAAAAATCATGGAAATATTTTGACGATTACCAAAAATGTTCCATTACTAATAATTTTTTTTAAAGAAAATACAAGTCTTACAAAGAATCAATAACAGAGGCGCACCAAAAATGAAGATCTACCTTGCGCCTAAAAAAATAGTCTTAATAATAATAATAATAATAATAATAATAATAATAGTAATACTAATAATAGTAATAATAATAATAGTACTAATAGTAATAGTAATAGTAATAGTGTAATAATAATAGTAATACTAATAATAGTAATAGTAATAATAATAATAATAATAATTGTACTACTAATAATAATAATAGTAATAATAACAGTAATAGTAATAGTAATAGTAATAGTGTAATAATAATAATAATAATAATAATAATAAAAATAATAATAATAATAATAATAATAATAATAATAATAATAATAATAATAATAATAGAATATGATAAGGAGCCAATTAAGAAAAGTATTACACCAATAATTCTCTAAGTGTGATAATTATAATTATGAGTTCATAATTCAATATCTCATGATAAATTGGTGTAATACTTTCCTTAATTGGTTCCTTATCATGTGCCCAATAGAAAAACCCATAATAATATCAATAACAATAATCTTGAAAAAATGACAGATCTACTTTAAGAAAATGATAAGACATAAATTTTCGTCAAAAATTAATCCATCAAATAATTTTGCTTTTTAAAAAAAGTTGCATAATGATGGTTTAAAAATTAGAATGAATCATTTAAAAAAATTGCATAATAACGGTTTAAAAATTAGTAAGAATGATAAAAAAATGCATGAGTAAAATATTACCAGCTTAAGTAGAAATGAAATATTAGTCAATAATACTATGAAGCAATCAGATCTAATAAAAAAAACATTATAATTTATCAAAACTCATAAATTGAATTTGGTACTTAGATTTTTATTAAGTAAATTGTAACTAATAGAAGTTTTTTGGTAGTAAATTTTCCGGGTAATGAGAACGAGGGAAGTGCATTTATGGTTTGTTATTCATATAGAAGATTATGAATTGAAATTTGTAATTGAAGGGGTTTAAGATGAATGAGGAAAAAAATGAGGAAACGAGAATGAAGAACAGTGCCTCCAAAGGTTTGGTACACATATTCTCATTATAGACGGTGCATATCCGTCTATAGCTATAGACGGACAAAATATTCACCCACTCTAAGCAAAACGGGCTAAATATTACTACCTTAACCCCGAATGTTACCAGGGCTATTTTCTAAGCTACAACAGGTAGTTTATCACATGGAAATGGTACTGGTGATATTTGGCGTTAAGGTGGTGACATTTGACCCATTTTGCTTAAAGTGGGTGAATATTTGGCCCATCTATAACTGTAGACGGATATCCCCGTCTATAATGAGACGCTTTGGGGTTTGCTATTCATTGTAGTTTTGACTTTTATACACACTAAATTAATTTGCTAATGGACCATATGACTTTATTGGGTCATTGTCATTCAGCGGTGGAATATACATCTACATAGTCACTCTATTTCTCTTTCGACTTATTTCTATACTATTACGGAGTATTTAATTTTGTAAAATTAAAAATTAGATATATATCTACATTTTTTTTAATCGTACTATATTTTGACGGAAGGATCAATACTTTATTGATGATAAAGTGATTAATAATTAGTTGGTCCAAGGGATATTAAATTTTGTTTTTTCTTTCACCAAAACAAGCGTTTTAGTTGAACATCCTTCGCATAGGTCAAACATATTACCAAAGAAGAGTCCATAAATAATTGCACGGATTTAAGAAATAATTTAGTACTTTCTTTGTTTCGGCTAATTATTTAACTTTTGTATTGACAAAAAGAGCAACAAAAGGAAAAAAAATGACCATTTGTGGTTGTTATTAGTGAATGACAACTTGACAAGTGTAATGTAACGAATGTACAAATTACAGATAAACAATAATACAGAAAGGTAAACAAATAACTGAGACACCCTGAAATGAAATAAGTAAGCAAATGACCAAGACCGAAGCAGTAGATAAATAACATAAAATTTTATTTTGATGCCTACCATAAAATATTTTATATTGGATTAAAATATGTACATTTTTATTATAAGAAACTAGATCTTTAACATAAAATAAATATAAAGTTTGATGAAAAAAAGTTTTAAGTTTGTGTCCACCTTCCTATTAAACCAACACTATGTACTATAAAGGTGTTGTCTAGATTGGTGTATATGACACTTGGAGCAATTCCAATGGTTATCTAAAATTCGATGTAGCGCGATTTGTCACATCATTTTTTCAAGCTACGCTGTTTTCCGGCTACGTACCACTCGAATGATGTACTACAATATCTTGTACCTTGTATGGATCCACATTCTTATTTTCAACCAATAAGATAATTTAACTTTTATTTTTTTTTAAACAAGTCATGTAGACAATGCTTGAAAGCTACACATAAATTTGCAACTCCAATAGTAAGCTACATGTAAATAATTTTGCAAATATTGCAAGCAGGTCATTAGAAACAAACCATTGGAGATGCTCTTAGTGTGTGTTTGCCTGTTTTTTAAAAGTATTTTTGGAATTTAAAAAAAAATTGGCCAAACACATCATTATTTAAAAGTTAAAAAAAATCTCAAAAACAAAAAAAAAACATCTTTTTGCCCATAAAAATAGAAGCAACATTTTGGTGCTTCTACTTTTGACAAACAGATGTAGAAAATTAAACTCGAAAAACAAAAATTCATTTTCAACAAGTTAGGCTAAACATACTCTAATAATAGAGTGAAATTAAAAATTGGGTAACTAAACTTCTTCTCTAGGTAGTGTTTAATTTTCTTCAATGGGTTTTACAATTAAATAATAGTGATAGGATAATTTTAATAAACGAGATCAAACTTAGGTCGATAATTAACAGTTATAAAACTAAAAATTTTGACCGACCCAATACACATACAAAATAAACATTTTATAATGGAATTTAAATTTAGATGGCCACCCATATACGTGTAATCTTGATAAATGGGTATATATTTTTCATTATATGCGAGTCAGGTCAATTATTTCCACCACCACAACCCACAAGTTCATAAAAGTCATGTATCATAAATAAAATATTTAGCATAGTGACTACAATTTTAAAATCTAAATTATTTAGCTCATGTATCCAATAGTAGCGCTTACTATTACGATAATACGATCCGTGCATTTTTTTGCCCGGGTTTTTACTACATTTCAATTTAATTCAATGTTGCAATTTTTCAATTTAATTTCAGTTCATATATTTTTTATTTAATTGATGATAAAAAGAATATTATGTTTAATTATATCCATATACACTCAGTATATCATTGTAATACTCCGTATTTATAAGTCTTGGGGTACTCTATCGAGTAGGCCTTACTCTGTCGAGTAAGGGTAAGTTGCGTTTTAGAAAAGTTTCTGACCTGTTGGGTACTCGATCGAGTAGCTGGGGTACTCGATCGAGTAGGGGGGTACTCGATCGAGTATCCTTGGGTACTCGATCGAGTAGCCGGTTTTACGGGGAATTTTCTCGGGTTTTGTTAAATATGCGATTAAGGTATATAAGCTTTGTCGTCATTATTCTAAATCACTTTTGCAAAACCTAAATTACTGTTTAAGAGAGAAAGCAAACAAGTTCTTCATCCTAATCGCATAATTAGCAATCCCCGGAGTTTGGAAGGTCAGTTCTTAGCGTTGATCATACCGTTGAGTTCCTTACGTCAAGGGTAAGATCTGTGTACCCTTTTTAGTGTCTTTCCTTTGATTTGGTTAAACCCTAATTTAGAGATTTGGGGGTTTATGTGTAGTATGTGATTTGGTAGCCTTTATGTGTTGTATGATAGGAGGAGGGTTCATAGAGGAAGCTTTTTGATTCAAAGAAGAGAGACCGTCTCGATTGTGTGCTTTCCGGGTAGGATTTCTACTCGTATTAGTCCCATAATGGGATATTGGTTGATGTGTTGAGATTAATTGTTGATGTAATAATTGTATTGTGACGGTTGTGATTGTGATTGTGATTGTAATCGCTGTCTCTGTGGTTCTTGAGGCGTGTCCTCGGGAGAGTGGGGTCACTTGCGGGAGTGGCTTCACGCCCTAGTTTCGCTTTTCGTGGAACCCGCCACAGAAGGGATGTGCACATTAATGGACAGGGTTATCGCTCACTATGTGGAGCGGGGATTTGGTGGGTACGGCTGCGGTCCCCCCATGGCGGTGGCGGGTCCAGTGGATGTCGGTGATTGAGATGATTGGATTTGGCGTGATTGCGTGTGTGTGTGATTAATTTGTATGTTTATCTTATTGTTAATATATACTTGAATTGTGTGATTAGTATCGACCCCGGTGTTGTTTTGTAAACTGCGGTGATCCATTCGGGGATGGTGAGTGAGATATTGAGCGGTATTGAGATGAGTCTTTGGGATATTTGGGATTGCCACGACATGATGATAGGAGTCTTCATTTGTAGCTTATTAGTTATTTACATTTCGATTAGAAAGTCAGTTTGAGAACATGTATTGTACTTTCGGTTTGGTTTTGAGAATTGTAACCCTTCGCTAAGTATTTATAATTAAACGTTGTTTCTTCATTGTTTATTTGATTATCATACCTCGGGCAACCGAGATGGTAATGTCTTCATACCTGAGTGGTCCTGGTAAGGCACTTGGAGTATGGGGGTGTTACAAATGGTATCAGAGCGACGATCCTGAAACCTGTAACCAATGAACTTAATGAACATAGCGAGTCAATTAAAATGAACCCGGGGTAAAGGTTGTAGGAGCTAATGCAAAGGCTTGGGAGACGTCCTGAAGCCGCGAACTCGCCCTACAATTTTGAACCGGTCACATGGGGGGAGTATGTCAAGGTCATATGTGTTGTTTGGTTAACTTATGTGTGAATGTGATGAAGTGTGTGTAATTGTTGGATGTTGGAGTAGAAATTTGAAAATGTGAAAGGAAGGTTGGTGATATATGGAAATTTGAAGTTGGAATGATAACATGATAGATGTTTACAAAGTGGCATTTAATAACATGATATAGTGATCTCGTAGATCGTACGAAAGGATGCGTAGCATTATATGCTTAGATATGATATAATATGTGGTTTTATAAAGTTTTTAGCATGTTAGTATATGACATAGCATGCGGGTAGCGTTTCTGAGTTTGCATGACTCGATCGAGTGGGACTGACTTGATCGGGTGGGTTTTTGATGATTTTGAGTCCAGAATCGAGTTTTGGGGTACTCGATCGAGTAACTAGGGGTACTCGATCGAGTAGGGGGTCACTCGATCTCGGTCGAGTACGTTAGAGGTCAGAAGGTCTGTTTGGGGTCTGATGTTGGGGCACTCGATCGAGTATGGAGGGCACTCGATCGAGTATCCCGCTACTCGATCGAGTATGTTTGGGCACTCGATCGAGTAGGTTCTGGGCAGCGTGTTTTGAGGTTTAGTATGTGTGTTTATATCTACCCTTTCTCGTATAGTTTCAAGATGCCGCCAAAGAGAAACGCTTACTATGCGAGAGCTGAGACCATGAATATGGATGATATCGTTAAGATGCTGGAGCACCAAGATGCTCTTACAGAGACCCTAAAGAAAGTGAATGAGGATAAGGATAAGGATAAGGAGAAGGAGGTTGATCATTATAAAATCAGCCTCTACATAGCGAGGTTTAACCCGAAAGAGTATAAGGGAGTTGGGGAGCCTAACCTTCTTGATAGTTGGCTGAGAGAGATGGAGAACATATTGGATTTAGTTCACTGTCCCGATGAGATGAGAGTGGAACAAGCTGCGTTCTATCTGAGGGAGGCAGCTGGTAAGTGGTGGGATACAGTGAAAGTGAGTGCTAAGGAGATTTATACAAACCAAGGTTTACCTGCTATACCTTGGGAGGAGTTTCGTAGGGCTGTGAGGAAGGAGTTCGTGCCGGAGCATGTGAGGAGTAAGTTGAGGGAAGAGTTTGACAGTTTTAAGATGACCCATTTGAGATGTCGTGGCCGAGTACTACGACAGTTCAATGAGAAGTCTAGGTATCGAGGATATGGGTTTGAGTGAGGAGAATCGGCATTGAGGTTTGAGAGGGGTTGACCACCAAGATTATGGATAAGTTACCCGTGGGAATCCTTGCGATGTTAAGGAAGCTTATGAGAGGGCCGGGAGAGCCGAGAGGTTGGTGGAGATGGCTCAGGAGAGGTCAGGTGGGGAGAAGAGGAAGTCTGAGAGCGAGGGTGGTGGCCAATCTAATCACAAGAAAGGCAACCACAATCAGTCTAAGGGGTTTTCTTCTGGGTCAGGGTTCAGTGCTGGGGCTTCCTTTGGGCGCGGCCGTGGGAGTGTTAGTGGTAGTTGGGGAGTGACCTGTTATGGTTGTGGTGGTGTAGGCCACAAGAGACATGAGTGCACAAGTGCACCGGGATCTTTCCAGAGACCGGCAGAGCTATGCGAGCAATGAGACCTACTGGTCATGGCCAAACCGGGAAGTCGAGTTACCAGAGTGGAGGCAACCGCAACGGCGGTAATTCTTATCAGAAACCACCAACGAACAACAACAACAATCAAGGGTCGGGTGCTAAGTCGACCACTTCAGCTAGTACTGTCCAGGGAGGTGGACTGAAGACCAGTGGAAAGTTATTCATGATGGAGAAGAAAGCAGCTGAGGAAGATGCACACGTTATCACCGGTACATTTCTTGTTAATGGTATTCATACCTTTGTTTTGTTTGATTCGGGGGCTTCTCAGTCGTTTGTATCTTCGAGTCATGTTAAACGGTTGGGTTTGAGGGCATATGAGTCTGTTAGTGAGCAAGTTTTCATACCTTCGGGCAAGTCTGTATCTTGTGAGAGGTTATATAGGGATGTACCTATGATAGTTGGGCAAGTTGACCTACCTGTCGACTTGCTAGAGTTTCCTTTTGACGGTTTTGAGATGATAGTTGGGATGGATTGGCTGGGAAAGTATAAAGCTAAGATAGACTGTCATCAAAAGAAAGTGTCTTTGAGAGGTCCTAAGGGTGTTAGTGTGTCTTATCGTGGGTTTCTAGTCAAACCCAAAGTTAAGTTGATTGCAGCTGTCACCTTGAAGTCTTATCTGAGGAAGGGATGTCCTTTGATCTTATGCCATGTGAGATATGACCGGATAGAGAGTCCGACAGTTGATAAGATACCAGTGGTGGGAGAGTTTGCCGACGTTTTTCCTGATGAGATTCCGGGGTTGCCACCGAAGAGGGAGATAGATTTCACCGTTGAGTTGAAACCAGGGACGGGGCCAATCTCTAAGGCACCGTATCGTATGGGTCCTAAGGAGATGGAGGAGCTTAGGAAGCAGTTGGATGATTTGATAGAGAAGGGATACATTAGACCAAGTGTATCGCCGTGGGGAGCACCAGTTCTTTTTGTGAAGAAGAAAGATGGGAGTTTGAGGTTGTGCATAGATTACAGGGAGCTGAACCGAGTGACGATAAAGAACAAGTACCCTTTGCCAAGGATAGATGACTGTTTGATCGGTTGAGTGGTGCATCGTCTTTTCTAAGATTGATTTGAGGTCGGGGTACCATCGGTGAGGATTAGAGAGGTGGACATACCAAAGACAGCTTTCACGTCGAGGTATGGCCATTATGAGTATGTGGTGATGCCATTTGGATTGTCTAATGCACCGGCAGTGTTTATGGATTTGATGAATAGAATCTTCAGACAGTTCTTGGATCAGTTTGTAGTGGTATTTATCGATGATATCTTAGTCTATTCTAAGAGTAAAGAGGAGCATGAGGAGCATCTGAGGATCGTGTTACAAACGTTGAGGGAGCATGAGTTGTATGCTAAGCTGTCCAAGTGTGAGTTCTGGTTAGAGAAAGTTGCTTTTCTGGGGCATGTGATCTCTAAGGAGGGAGTGGCTGTGGATCCGGCGAAGATCGAGGAGGCGGTGACAAAGTGGGAAGCACCAAAGAATGTTCTTTGAGATCGGGAGTTTTTCGGGTTTATTTGGATACTACAAAGCGGTTCGTGAAAGATTTCTCCAAGATAGCTAGACCTATGACAGCGTTGATGAGAAAAGAGAACAGGTTCCGTTGGGATGAGAGTTATGAGACGGCGTTCCAAACATTAAAGGAGCGTTTGAGCACAGCTCCTGTCTTAGCATTGACTGAAGGAAGCGAGAACTTTGAGGTTTATACAGATGCCTCGAAGAATGGGTTGGGATGTGTGTTGATGCAGAATGGTAAAGTGATTGCCTATGCTTCTAGGCAATTGAAGCCTTATGAGGAGAACTACCCTACTCACGATCTGGAGTTGGGTGCGGTGGTGTTTGCCCTCAAGATTTGGAGACATTACCTTTATGGAGCAATCTTTAAGGTATTTTCTGATCACAAGAGTCTCAAGTACATCTTCACTCAAAAGGAGTTGAACATGAGACAGAGGAGGTGGATGGAGCTGATTGGCGATTATGACATGGAAATCATCTACCATGAAGGGAAGGTCAATGTTGTTGCTGATGCTTTGAGTAGGAAGAGTGTACATTCCCTGTGTACAGCTCTATCTTTAATGAGGCTGAGAGATGAGGTAGCAAGGTTTGGGATACATATGATGCAGAAAGGTGATGCCATGGGTGATATGACAGTACAGCTTGAGTTTTATGATGACATTCGAGGTAAGCGGGCTTTGGATCCTAAGATAGTTGAGTGGAGAGCTGGAGTAGAGAAAGGGACAGTGTCCCGCTTTTCCATTCATACAGATGGTAGTTTGAGGTTTGATGGTAGGTGGTGTGTCCCTAATGATGAGATGTTGAAAAAGACTATCATGACAGAGGCACATTGTACACCATATTCAGTACATCCGGGTGGTGACAAGCTATACAAGGATTTGAAGAAAACGTTTTGGTGGCCTGGGATGAAGAAAGAGACAGCTGAGTTTGTGTCCCGTTGTTTGACATGCCAGAGAGTTAAAGGGGAACAGCGATGACCACAAGGTAAGATTCAGTCTTTAGCGGTACCTGAGTGGAAGTGGGAATCCATTTCCATGGATTTCATTGTGGGTTTGCCAAAGAGTCAACAAGGTAACAACATGATTTGGGTAATAGTGGATCGACTGACCAAGTCAGCTCACTTTGTTCCAATGAAAGATACATGGACTAAGGCACAATTGGCTATGGCCTATCGAAAGAACGTGCTTAAGTTACATGGAGTCCCTAAGGACATAGTGTCTGACAGAGATGCGAGGTTTATATCGAGGTTTTGGAAAGAGTTGCAGGAATCGTTGGGAACAACTTTGAAGATGAGTACAGCATTTCATCCTGCGACAGACGGGCAGACTGAGAGAACAATCAAAACTCTTGAGGATATGTTGCGAGCTTGTGTGATGGATTTTGGTGGTAGATGGGAACAGAGGTTGGATTTGATAGAGTTTTCTTACAACAACAACTATCACACCAGTATTGGTATGGCACCGTTTGAGGCTTTGTATGGGAGGAGATGTAGGAGTCCAATCTGTTGGGACGATAGTGCTGAGGCAGTGGTTTTAGGACCAGAGATGGTGCATGAGATGGTGGAACAGATTAAGATGATCAGGGAACGGATGAGAGCGGCTCAGACAGTGCAAAAGAGTTATGCGAGATCTACATCGCCGGGATATAGAGTTTCAGGTTGGGGATAAGGTTCTTCTGAAAGTGTCTCCTATGCGTGGGGTTATGAGATTTGGGAAAAAGGGCAAGCTGAGTCAGAAGTTCATCGGTCCTTATCAGATCTTAGAGCGAGTTGGAGAAGTTGCTTATCGTCTGGCTTTACCTGCTGCATTAGAGAGAGTGCATAATGTGTTTCATGTATCGCAGCTGCGGAAGTATGTGAGTGACCCGTCACATGTGTTAGAGGCAGAGAGCTTAGAGCTAGATGAGTCCTTATCATATCTTGAGGTACCTAAGCAGATTCTTGACCGAAAGGTTAGAAAGACTAGGAGTGGTGAGACGGTTTTGCTTAAGATCCTTTGGTCTAACCATGAGACCGAAGAAGCTACATGGGAGCCAGAGGAGGCTATGAAAGAGCGTTACCCTTTCCTTTTTGATCAGGTATGTATGGTTACGGGGACGTAACCTTGTTTCTTTTAAGGGGGTAGGAGATGATCGCGAGCAGTTTTTAAGAGTTTTTATACCCCTTTTTGTATATTGTGTCGGTACGTTTGTCGGGATGAGTTGGTTAGTAACATGTTTTATGTTGAATTTTGTTTTGGTTGTTGAGTCGGGAATGTTATGGGAGTACCTTTGTTTAGTAGTGGTTTGAACTTCGGGGACGAAGTTCCTTTTAAGGAGGGAAGACTGTAATACTCCGTATTTATAAGTCTTGGGGTACTCTATCGAGTAGGCCTTACTCTGTCGAGTAAGGGTAAGTTGCGTTTTAGAAAAGTTTCTGACCTGTTGGGTACTCGATCGAGTAGCTGGGGTACTCGATCGAGTAGCCGGTTTTACGGGGAATTTTCTCGGGTTTTGTTAAATATGCGATTAAGGTATATAAGCTTTGTCGTCATTATTCTAAATCACTTTTGCAAAACCTAAATTACTGTTTAAGAGAGAAAGCAAACAAGTTCTTCATCCTAATCGCATAATTAGCAATCCCCGGAGTTTGGAAGGTCAGTTCTTAGCGTTGATCATACCGTTGAGTTCCTTACGTCAAGGGTAAAATCTGTGTACCCTTTTTAGTGTCTTTCCTTTGATTTGGTTAAACCCTAATTTAGAGGTTTGGGGGTTTATGTGTAGTATGTGATTTGGTAGCCTTTATGTGTTGTATGATAGGAGGAGGGTTCATAGAGGAAGCTTTTTGATTCAAAGCGAAGAGAGACCGTCTCGATTGTGTGCTTTCCGGGTAGGATTTCTACTCGGTATTAGTCCCATAATGGGATATTGGTTGATGTGTTGAGATTAATTGTTGATGTAATAATTGTATTGTGACGGTTGTGATTGTGATTGTGATTTGTAATCTGTCTGTGGTTCTTGAAGCGTGTCCTCTAGTGGGGTCACTTGCGGGAGTGGCTTCACGCCTAGTTTCGCCCTTCGTGGAACCCGCCACGGAAGGGATGTGCACATTAATGGACGGGGTTATCGCTCACTATGTGGAGCGGGGATTTGGTGGGTACGATGCGGTCCCCCATCGCGTGGCTCGGGTCCAGTGGACAGTCGATGATTGAGATGATTGGATTTGGCGTGATTGCGTGTGTGTGTGTGATTAAGTTTGTCTATTTATCTTATTGTTAATATATACTTGAATTGTGTGATTAGTACGACCCGGTGTTGTTTTGTAAACTGCGGTGATCCATTCGGGGATGGTGAGCAGATATTGAGCAGGTATTGAGATGAGTACTGGGATAGCTGGGATTGCCACGAGATGATGATAGGAGTCTTCCGCTGTAGCTTATTAGTTAT
Source organism: Silene latifolia (assembly GCF_048544455.1). Taxonomy (NCBI): domain Eukaryota; kingdom Viridiplantae; phylum Streptophyta; class Magnoliopsida; order Caryophyllales; family Caryophyllaceae; genus Silene; species Silene latifolia. The sequence goes on from NC_133534.1 coordinate 25,162,578, forward strand.
TTACATTTGAGTTAGAACAGTCAGTTTGAGAACATGTATTGTACTTTCGGTTTGGTTTTGAGAATTGTAACCCTTCGCTAAGTATTTATAATTAAACGTTGTTTCTTCATTGTTTATTTGATTATCATACCTCGGGCAACCGAGATGGTAATGTCTTCATACCTGAGTGGTCCTGGTAAGGCCCTTGGAGTATGGGGGTGTTACAATCATAGTTTTTAAACTGACACGTACATTGTTTTTACACGGGAGTAAAACTAACTATATAAGATTTTCCCATTTTTTATGTTGTTTACCTGATTTTATAAATTTATCATTAGCTTCATTTATGACATCCAAGAGTGGGGTAAGTGTCTGGGAAAATCCAATTTCAAGCCTGAAAACCTAGTTGTCTTCCACGGCTCGATGTTTTTCAAAACCCTTATCTTAAAGAAATAAGTGAGTCACGATGTCTGAAAAACTTCAAATGGCTCAAAAGATTAATTAGGGAGACTTTTCTTAGTGGTTATTTGGAAGACAGTCAATGATCAGCCACACTATTTTCGCAATTCCGTATCACATCTCCTCGAAAATTGCGTACGTTCAACTCTTCCTCTCGTTTGATTGATTTTGTAAACTCGAAACCTTGTGTAGAAATCCGTTAAAACAGAGATGCTTTGGGTCATGATTGTTAACTAATGTAACTAGATCCTAAACATTTATTTTGTATAGGGTATGAAGGAGGTTTTTGGACTAAACGGGCTAATCTGCTCTTTAAGAACGAAGAATGCCTCGACATTATCTCGGCAGTACCTGAATTTGTGGCAAATGTTGATAGGTTCTCCGAGTTCTTACATGCAGTTGGTCTCCTAACAAACATTAGGTAAATTTTTTTGTTAAAACGTTTATCTTGCTAAGGTGAATCTTACAAAATCCAAATTACATTTATCTTTTAACAATAACTTTTATTCAGTCACAATTGCCTAAAAAATACCACCCCATTGTCAAAAGACATTGTCTTCCATTTTTCGTGATTAAAGGGTTGTTAATTTAGCTTTCAATACTGTTTTTAAGATTAACATTGATGAAAGATTGAATCTTGTGTGCACGAATTTAGAGAAGAAAGAAATGTTATAGGGAAAGTGAGTTGTGGTAGTTTTGATGTACATTTGCGAAATTTCGAGTTGTGTTGATTGTGGTTTAGCTCATTGTTAGATGTACTTTGTTTCAATGGTTTATTCTTAATTTAGCTTGCTAAGTTGGTTGTTAGATTAATATTGATGAAAGTTTTTGTTAGTCAATACCTATATTACCATAATATATTGTCAAAATTTTTACTAAACGTTTATCACAGATTATTAGTATTTTGCCACGAATATTGTTATGTTTATTAATGTTTTATCACGATTATTGTTATTATTATTATTATCTTCAAGTTTTTTAGTTACATAATTAATTCAACCTAAAATAACTTTTTCAAACTAATATTTCTATATTTTTATTTCTAAACTATAATTCAAGGTAGATTGATGATTAACATTGTACACATTACATTCATTACATGTTTTGGATGTAAAGAAAAACATAACTATCATTTCAGCCACCAAGTCTTAACTAGTAAACATGTAACACCCCCAAAATTCTCTTAGTTTAAAAAATCGCATCCTTGAATAAAATAGAATCATGGGTGTGTCACAATGTAACCAAATGTGGTAATAGTACCATAACATAATAAAAAGGTAATTGTCTAGTTGAGATAAAGCCCAAGGAATAAATCTGATTACAACAATACAAGTTTTAACGGAAGCAAATAAAAGTTTAAAGGTCCAAAATATATTTAATGTCTTAAAGCTTAAACTCCAAATATTCAATGTGAGCACGCTCTCCCAAAAATTTCCGTCTATAACTTCCACAAGTACCTGTCACACGATCTTCTCACGCGAATTTGTGATCATCGCAGGTCCAAAGAAGAACAAAACAATAAAATAAAGGGTCAACAATAATGTTGAGTAAGGTAAACAATCCGAAATAAAAAAATAAATGAATTACAAAAAACCATAACTTTAAAGACATTTTAAAAATAAGGTATAAATAAGTGTTTCAAAATATTATTAACAAAATATGAGAAATGTCAATGACAATTGAAAGAGAACAAGTACTTTCAAATGGTTAAGAATAAATATAAGTGTTCCAAATTATTAAAATCCATAATCTTTCAAGAGAATTCCAACTCATAAGAAAACTATTCCTTTCATCAGTTTCCAACATCGGTATATACTTGGATAGAGGCCGTATGAGAAGGATTCACTCGCCCTAGTCCGAATAAGACGAGATTCACCAAATTATGTACTAAAATTGTCCTAGAATCCCGAGTGTGCACACCCCTTCAATGTGGATGCTCTCAAGAAATGACAAGATCCTCCTTCCTTGCAACCATTTTTTCCTCTTCCTTCTTCTCTCCTCCTTTACTCTATCCTCTATCTAAGTTTTGTGTCAATGATGTTTGAAATCTGAATATTTGTGTTTAGGGTTGGTGTTTTAATTAAAGTGTGTTGAGAAAAGAAAAGGGAAGTGCATGGGGAAGGGGATGGTGGCACCAAGGGGGACAAAGGAGAAATGTAGAACCTCGTGCATTGGTCCTCATTTTTCCATGCTTTAGTAAGTCATCATTAGGGTCTTAGGCATGCTTATCTTGTCTCTAATTTTTCAGATTTAAGGACTCAATGTAACGGTTTTATAAGGCGGCGGAAAAATCTCATTGCGTGACGAACTATTATGCATCATTTTGCTAGACGGTTTTGCCAATTACCATCGCTAAGTTATTATTATTTTATTCCTTAATTAAATGTAGAAATTAATACAAGAAATATATTATAATATTTATTTATTTATTTATAAATCGTCTCCAATGCAAGCGACAATTTTATCGCCACCTAGATTTCATCTAATCTTAATCCATCTAGTCTTTTTAAATCTTTAATCACTAACAAGATGCAATCTAAATCTTATTTTATTGACGGAATTTATGGGTATTACAATCAACCTTCCTTAAAAGCAAACTTCATCCTCGAAGTTTAACTACCCTTTTATTAGAAACAAGTATCCTTTATTGGTATTAAGTATTAACTGTATGGTTCTTTAATAATGATAGCTTATATGCTATTTCAAAATGAAAGGTAGAGGGTGGGTTTTACAACACATTACATTAATTACATGTTTAGAATGTAAACATTACAAAAAGAAGTGACTATGTTTACCACATAAATATGACCAAACACAAAATATCTCTTTCCAAAAAGTTGTTGCAGGGCTGCTGTTATGCAAATTTTCATTAAACCATACTAGATTGAAACCCATGTTACTCAATGTTTCAGACCTCTAAGTTGTAACCCAACTGATTCATCACTGTTTGTATTTCTGATTGAAACCCATGTTCCACTAAGTGAGTAACACATTCTCTTACCAAATTTTCGTCTATAGTTTAATTTTTTGAAAGTCTTCCTTGTCTTTGTAATATCCTTTTTTTGCATGTGTGGTATTGGGAAATTGTTATGACCTTTGCGTTTGAGGATTTCTGTCATAACACACTGCAAAATTAAAAAATTGTCATTTAATTTGCTAGGCTCACCTAAAGCCATCTTTATCTTTGCTCGTCCCCACCATTTCCATACTGTTTTTCGAGTTACACCCCATTTTGTTGCTGCATCGTTGATAATACCATGACAAGGTTCACCATTACTCGAGTTTGCAAGAATAAAGTGAACCATAGTGGCCTTTTTATCGCTTGTGAGGCCGCCCTTTCGCATATTTATAAGGCGGTTAATGTAGAAACAAGTAATTCAATATTGCAGTTATGAGGAAACATTTATGAAGGAAGCATTTAACACGATGGTAGAATTAGATGAAGATTGAGTATTTAATGTTTTGAGGAAAATTTATTGTGACAGTAAGAGTAAGCTTTGTGTTAGAGTATTTATTCAGTTGTCACTTTTGCTTTGGAATGTGTAATTAATTTGGAGGGAATTTTTAATTTAGCCTCCAAAATTTTTAGGCGGTAAAGTTTAAGTTTGGCTTGTAAAGTTGAAACTAGGTTTGTGACCCGTGAAATTCACGGGTTTATCTGTTTTAGTTTTGATATTTTTATCGTATTGTTAATAATATTTGTTCTAGCAATTAGTTGTTGATCCATTTAAAAATATACAGTCTTTAAATACATAGAAATTAGTTAGTTGATACCTTATTTCTTTGACAACTTTGGTTTATTTTTTTAAATCGAATCCTGCAAGTGACAATGTGGTAGATACTAATTTTGAGAAACTTGACAACGGAGCAATGAGAAAGACGACTCATTATATATACGTGTGTTTTACCCCGTAGTATAATAAACTGAGTTTTTTAAATATTAAAAGTTGAAACCATCCGTATATAATAAATTCCGTATGGAAAATTCTTCAATGACACCTTATAAGGTTGTAAACTCAATAACTCGGTATAGTCATCTCCAAATTATTTCCAGACCCCTACATGAACACCCCCCCCCCCTCCCCCCCCCAATAGAAATATCTTTGAAGTCTTATCACCACGTGCATGTTTCAAATATTATTTACATCCGAAAAACATTTATTATATCGTTAAAAAAATATTAGATATGATTCAACGGTATGGTCGGTATCTACTCCATGTATTACGAATTAAATTTTTATTGGGTTTTTCTATATAGTACCCTTGTGAAATCCGAAATTCTACATCGTACCCCTACATTTTAAAAATCATCAATGGTACCCCTAAGTTTTATTAGTAATTCTCAGCCGTGACCCTTTACATTTTTCCAACACCTTGGCTCCGTTAAGTGGGTATGTGGCATGCTGATGTGGCTTTTTATTAACACACAAATTTGCATTATGCCTTGTTTTTCTTCTTATCATCCCCGACCTCCCTTAATCACCATTAAATTAAATATGAACATAACTCCTACCTGAGCAAAACCCAAATTCGTTTTCACATTCACCATCATCATTCTTTTTCACAAACTAATTCACTACAAAAAAAACACGGGAAACTGACGGAAAAAAACCATCAGAAAAGCCTGTTTTCCGTCAGAAACACGCGTTCCTGACGGAAAAACCGTCAGGAATAAAGCGTCACTACAATTCGTCACAGAAAACAATTTTCCGACGGTTTTTCCGTCAGAATGAATAGTCCTGACGGTTATTCCGTCAAAACCAAAATTTAGGGTGACGTAGCAAGTCAACCTGATGTTAACCATACTGACGGAAAAACCGTCAGGAAAATGGGAATCCTGACGGAAATTCCGTCAGTATGGTCAACATCTTGTTGACTTTACTGACGAAATTTCCGTCAGGATTCCCATTTTCCTGATGGTTTTTCCGTCACTATGGTCAACATCAGGTTGACTTTCCTGACGGAATTTCCGCCAGGACTATTCTAGGCAGTGGCTGGAAACAGCAGCTTGCTGCCCAGCCACAATGCGGAATTTGCATTGTTTTTACGCACCAAACCTGCAAAAAACCAAACACAACCGTCGACCGCCAAGCGGGAATCCATTATCATGTCAAATGCATGAGCGGGAATCAAGAGTAGACAACGAAATTATCGATAGAAAACTGAACACGATTGGAAGAACAAAGTTGTTACATAAAAACTTAAGGTCAATCTTTTACATGTCTCATAAAATAATGTCTTTTACATACCAACTAAACTACTAATCCATAATCATATGTGTCATAAGGTAGCCTTAACTAAACTACTAACATAAGAACATAGACGACGATACTAATAATTAGCTAGAGGCTCAATATAGTCACTACCAAAGCCATGCGCGTCATCCGCATTGTCGTCTCTACGGAAAGGGCGGGCGAAACCTGAGCACGAGGGAGGGGGTTGAGATTGGCGCATCTCAGCCAAATCTTTTTTCATTTCTGCCATTTGCTCAGATTGTAGACGGACTGTTTCTTTAATGGCGCGCATTTCTTCCTCAAGACTTTGTCGTGCGGCTCGCTCATTGTTTATTTGGCTGGCAAATTGAGTAAGCTAGGTAGGAGTGTAAGAGAATTATCGACGAGTACCTTTGTTACACGGACGTTCATACCACATTTCGGCCGCTACATCACCGTTCCCGAAACAACTTGTAGGGTGTGGCCGACTCACCCTGAAAGTAGCATAAAAATGTAAATTGATTATATTCGGCAATCATTAATTGTAACCAATTTGTGAAAAATAATAAATACAATACTTACCAATTCCTTGAAAGCATCGGAGCAACTCTTATGGCCTAGAGTATGAGTGCCTAGTGCTTTCCCGTCTTTAGCACCCGACATTCTATTTGTCGTATTTATCTTAGAAATTTTGGCAAATTGAGGGTCTTTTTCTTCTCTAGCGTTCAGATTCACCCACCAAGAGAGCAGGACTCAATCGGGTTTTTCTTTACATACTTGAGTCCATTAATAAGCTTGGTAATCTGCCTCGTGACCGCCTTTTGCCATTCATGCTTAGGGTCATAATCTTTATCGACGGACCTCACATGTTTCTATTTCAAAAAAAAGTGTTTAATTAGTAATAGAAGAGATGACTTTAATTAAAAAAATAAATAAAAATTATTAACGTAAAGTAAATAATAGGTAACTATTAAATTACCCTAAACCAATTCCACATCTTCAAGCGCTGCGCGTGGCTCGTCTCACTCCATTTGGTGAAGTACTCTTCATCTGAAATGTTGTTAGTGAACGACCAACTGACATATTGTTTTACACACTTGTCACTCCACCTGAAAATTAAAACAAATATATATTGAAAATTCAAATAAAATGATTTGAATGATATATATTTCATAAAGGTAAAAATAAATTTTAGAACACTTACCATTTACCACCTTCATGTTGTTGTGAGAGAATGATCTGCATATTATCCTGTTCCGGTGTTATATTCTCAACACCCTCGTCATCATCATTATTAATCTCATTGTTCTCCTCGTTACGGCGACTTCCCCCACTACTGCTCCCTATCAACTTTCGAATGAAACCTGCCATATACTAATTATAAACAATAGAAATTGTAAGTCCAATAAAAATCGTTAGTACAAATTGTTAGTCCAAAAAAATTGGAGTGTCATGAACAATATAATAAATAAATAATTTAACACCGCAAATTGGTAGTCCAACAAAAATGAAAACAAAAATGAAGTGTCATGATTAAAATGCTTCAATTTGATTGAATGATTAAAATTCATACATAAAAATGATTTCATTAAAATTCATACATTAATATAGTAGAATTACAACAACTCCCATCACTCATCACTATCACTATCACTATGAATCAAAAGAGGTTCATCATCTGAAAAAAGCATTCCGACTTCTTCCTCTTCTTCCCCATTTTCCTCTATTTTATTTTCTTCAACTTCAACTTCAACTTCATTATCCTCTTCTTCTCTGACATCCCCGTCATATTCCCTTTCACCCATTTCCACAACCACTTCATATTCATCTCCAGTTTCTGACTCTTCCCCCAAAATTAGTGAAGATGCGTGATCATTGACAACCACATTCTCTTGGAAGACAATTTCGTCAACAGGAGCATCAACATGTGATCTTGTCTTGATTTTAAAAACCGCGGACCATTGATTACCTTTCTTAGTGGTTGGATAAGGAGCATAACAAACTTGATCGACTTGAAAAGCTGCCACGAATGGGTTATGTCCACGAAACTTCTTTTTCTCATTTACATCTACAAGTCCGTATACCTTATGGATATTAAGTCCTACTTGGGAATTATCAAACCAATCACATTTAAACAATATCACCCTATAAACCCTTTTCTCGGTATAATAAGCAAGCTCAATTACTTCATTTAGGGTTCCATAGTAGTCCAAACCTTCTGTAGAATTCACACAAACCCCATTACTTGAGGTAGCTTTCGAAAGATCAACTCCCTCCTTATAAGCTCGAAATTTATAGCCATTGATAGAATATCTTCTGCATGTCTTCACCTTGCTACTAGGTCCTAATGCTAGAGCTATCATTAAAGGGTCCTTTAATCTATAAGACTATCAATAAAACAATATGTTAATTAAGGTGTTATATATATATATTAATAATCTCCATAACTAATGATATGGACAAACAAAATAAATGGATTGGTATATGACAGTATTAGTCAAACGTATTACTTACTTCATTTCGGAACCATTTCGGATAACTTTTGTCATGTTTACTCCAAACATCATCAGAGGACGTGACATTAGGAAATGTGAGTTTGATATGTGTCTCAAATATCCTATATATAGTAGAAAAATGTTTTAATTATGTATTACCTATAATTTTGATCTAATTTGATAATTAAAAATGTATTGAGTAATGACGAAATAATAACTTACTTTTCATAAGGCTCTAACAATTTCCCACAATTCTTAGCACATAAAAATGAGAATCTTCATACTTTTTCTGACTCAAGTACTTCTGAATACATTTCCCAGTTGTAGTTCCCATGTCAGCATTGAATAACTCGGGTAATTTCATTGAATCTAGGTCGTCATCGGAATTCACACCAACATCTAAATCTTTCGTTTTTGTGTCAATGTGACTTTTGAAATATAGGGAACAGAAATTTGCAATTTCCTCTAACAAAAAGGAATTGCATATTGTTGCGGAAAGGATGATCAGGTCTTAAGAAGTTCCCAAAGTATGCTTTGTTTCCACCAACCTTCATTCTTGTCTTTCAATCTTTTCAATTCTTGATCAGAAGCATCAACTATTTTTGGCAAGTCTTTAACCGAATCCCACACTTCATCACCTGTTAATTTCGACGCGGCTATGCAATTCTCAGTTTTTCTGTTCTTTAGAAAATGCTTACAATTGTTGTGGAAAGTATGATCAGGTCTTAAGAACTCACGGTGACAATCGAACCAACAAACCTTTTTGCTATTTTAAGCCAAAAAGATCTATGTTCTTTTTCTTGACAATAAGGACAAGCACGGTACCCACTTGTGGACCAACCGGAAAGCATGCCATATGTCGGGAAATCATTGATCGTCTACATTAATGCAGCCTTTAATTGAAAATTTTGTTTCTTAGAAACATCGTAGGTGTACACGCCGGTTTCCCAAAGTTCTTTCAACTCTTTAATCAACGGTTGCAGGTACACATCCAAATTTGTCTTAGGGTTCTTAGGACCTGAAACGAGCAGAGATAAGAACATAAATTGTCGCTTCATACATAACCAAGGAGGTAAGTTGTACGGAGTGACAATCACGGGCCAACATGAGTAATTCTTCCCAAATTGCCCATAAGGGTTAAATCCATCTGTACACAAACTAAGCCGAACATTACGAGTCTCACTTGCAAATTCTAGATGCTCTCTATCAAAATGTTTCCACGCTTCTCCATCACTTGGGTGTGCCATTGTCCCCCTTTCTCTTAATCGAGAGTTTCTATGATGCCAACTCATCTCACCTGCTATGTTCTTGGTTGCATATAATCGTTGTAACCTTGGCGCAATCGGGAAATAAGTTAACGGTGTACAAGGAATTCGCCTCCCACTTGAATTTTTTGTACTTTTATACCGAGATGCATTACACTTTGTACATTCCTCAAGATTAGCATTTTCCTCCCAGAAAAGCATGCATCCAGTAGGACATGCATCAATCTTCTGGTGGGGTAGTTGGAGTCCCTTAAGCACATTCTTAATCTCATTAAAATTGTGCACAATGTCATTATTCTTTGGAATAATGTCACCTACGAACGTCACAAACCCATTCACGCATCTAAGAGATATGTTATTCTCACATTTGAGTGTTACCAACCTAGCTGTCGCTTGCAACAAACTCATATTACTTCCCTCATTGTAGACACCTCGTTTCTGCACCCCTCGCAAACCACCCGGTGATGATTGGGCCGCATGTTTGATTCGCGGAACGATTTGTGACAGTTCGTAAGATTATCGTCAAGTGATTGCTCAAAAATTAATGTTAACCTCTTAGTTGTCATCTACGTACCGATACGGTCGTTTTGGCAGTAATTAGAGTACATTCGGAGTCCGGGTCAAAAACCGTCTCCATTTTCTGATAACTGTTAAATCCCGAGTCAGAATGTTCTGGAATGTTCCGGATATTTCTATTCCATATTTATCAAATTTTATCTTTTTGGCAAACAATATCCCGTAATATTCAAAAGATAATCGAATTAAATCCGTCCTACCATAACTTAAACACGGAAATCTTTCTTAAACAGGAGGAAACCTCCTGGGAACAGACGCAATGGCAGTTTGCGCCTCTTCCAAGAGACGCAGTGGCTGCTGCGCCTCTTCCCAGGCCCTTCTTTGCATGATTTACGTATCTTTTTTATATCTTTCCGAGATTCACTTCCAAAGAGTCTCCGAAACCCTATTCCTCCACGTGATTAGTATAAATAGGAGCCTTCGTTCCTCATATTTCTCACGCGAGTGTCCGCCCTTCTCTTCTCCCTTTGCATTCTAGACTTTGTTCTTACTAATTGGCGCCTACGTGCTTGGACTTCCGACCACGTAAGCTCGGATCTTTCCGGGTACCAGCCTTTCCGTTGCATGACCGACCAATTTGACCACTACACTCAATCAATCTAATTAATCAACTTGTTAAATCGTTTTCCTCTTTCGAGGGCACTCTTTCCTTGCATTCGCGTCGAGCATCACTAATCGATCTTCTTAGTTCATCTCGTTCCGTCAACATGTAAGTCTGAGGGTGTATAATTCCTTTTATTGTATTTTAATTATTGTATAACAATTGTAAGGTTTATGTCGAAAGCATCTTTAAAACCGATTTCTAAAACCGTCTTTAAAACCTTTTTTGCTAATTTCCAATAGACAGACGTCGAGAAAAGACGCAGCAACTGCTGCGCCTCTTCGAAGGAGCGCGGCACCTGCTGCGCCTCTTCGTGAGGTTGCCGCAGTTCCTGCTTCTTTTCTTCTTCCTCCGTCCTCTGTAATTCGTATCAATTTGATTTCTTTTGTTTTGTTCGTCTGTTAATTCGTTCATCATAATAACGCATCAATTCACATGTATATTATAAATTATCATTCATCATTCACATGCTTAATTCATCATTGTTCCGACTTAAATCCTAAATAATCAATATTTGCGGGTTTTCGTCTTTAATATTCAAACCCGGATTTTAGAAATTCAATCTGTTCATATTGAGTTTCTGAGATTCGTCATTGATATATTTGCATCCACATTCATATGTTCGTCGTCTTATCCATCATGTTTAATCTAGTTATTAATTCGTTTTGTTAGTTTAATTGATCATTTATTAACATCGACCCTTCACATAATTAATCCGTTTATTTCCGTCTCATTCATGTTTCATTGCTTTTATGACATCTTCATATGTAAATAATGCATTAAATCACTTTCATCCGAGTCAATTGTCGTAATCAATCCTTAAAAATTTACCAATTAACATTAACGGTTTGCGATTCGGCTTCTACGACCGAACTCACCCTTGGAACAGACGCAAAGAATCGCTGCGCCTCTTCCAAAGGCGCGATGTCTCTGCGCCTGTTCAGGTGATTTTCGCCTCGAACTCCTTTTCGCCTTGACTTAGTTATTTAGCTACGTATTAATCAACTAATATCCGTATTATCGCCTTCTGTTTTATTCGTTAATTTTCTTCTTTTATTTATTTCTTTTTTATCAAATTATCCGTTTCAAAGGTATTTTCGACATAAATCGCCTAATCCGTTGTAATTATTGTAATTTTCATTATTGTAATTTGTAATTATTGTATCGCTTTTATTGCTTGTATGTTTTCACATGTAAATGAATATTAAATCCGACTTCGACCTAATTGTATGATTAACTAATTGTCAACCGACTTAGTTTAATTCTTCACATGCTAGGATTAATCTATGGATGTTGCATTGCATGCATTACAACCGACGATATATCAAGTACGAATAAACTTCCCTAATCATTAGTAGAGGCCGCTATCGAGGCGGGCGGGATTAGGTGTTCGATCAAAAGAGCTTCCTAATACGTACCCTCACCCCTTACTCCAGATCTCCGTGAGCACCCGTGTTCATTGGCATCCACGAGAGTCATTCTAGACATAGAATGCTAAGGGTAACGATTGCTTAGTGTTCATGTCACTACTTTATGTCTTGACATGACATGAGGTATTCGAACGGTTCCAATTTCCCATAAAAATTGGTGGCGACTCCTTACAAAATGCAAACGCTTGTTGTTCCCGAGCTCCCCTCGTCCCAAGCGCCCCGTGGGGGCGGCCCGTCTGTCCACGTTTGGCGACTCATTGGGAAATACACTTACGTGTAGCTAGGGTGAAACTTGAACAAGGTTAGGGAATAATTTGTACAAGACAATTGTCGGTTTTCATAACTCGGTCTTCCTAGACCGTTTTATTCGGCCTTCCTAGGCCCAACCCAACCCATTTGACCAATCGTCCCGTCTAAACGGTCCTAATTCTTATTTGGGCCTAAGGATGGATAGCGATTGACGTCATCCATACCATGATGCTTACTCTTGTTTGTATCAAAAACCTTCACTACTTGAGGAAATGGACTAGGAATCGGCCTTACTCTTGTTCGGCACGAGCCTCTCCACAGACTTCGGGTTTGATGGTTCGGTATGGCAACCCACCCTTTAAACCAAAACCCTTCTAAATGCACTCAGCATCCCGTTATAATGCTTGTATAAATATGCAAAACCTTATGTGATCACCATTCTAAACAAAACCATGACGAATTTTCGAAAATCAAAACCCGTATTTCAATCAAAAATTTCGAAAATAGGGCCTTTAATTAGTACAAAGTCCGGTCAAAACTCTGTCCGTTTGTCGTGTCAAAATTCGGGCCACAAGCCCATTTCAAACCTCACTTCGAGTCCACTCCTACAACTACACTACAGTTGGCTAGGACGCACATTTTCAAAGACCTTGTCTTTCTTCAAAACTCACTCAACACAAGTGGCACACACCCACTTCACGAGTCAAAACTTTTTCTCTTTTAGCAAGTGTGATAGAATGGTCGATCGTGTTTTGATTCGTCGCCGATCTCTTATCCAGTTTCCAAGATGCCTGGGTCAAGTGATGAAACGAATCTCCAACAACTTCAAGAGAATAGTGATCGAATCCTAGCCGCGCTGGCCCAAATGCAAATCACTCAAGAACAAACCTATGACCGCCTTGAACTTATCGAAGGCCGTATCTTCGACGTAGAGGGAAGGTTGCCTTCCCCTAAAAATGAAGCACGCTTTTCTGATGGTGAGTCTAAAGATGAAAATCCTCCCTTAGGGACGACTATAGCTGAGAAAAGGCTCCAATACCTAGAGGAACAATTGATGTACCTCAAGGGGAATGACATTTACATGGAGAACAACCGCAAGTATGAAGCCGTCAATTCCAAGTTACCCACTAACTTCAGCATGACGGATATCCCCAAGTTTAAAGGACATGAGAACCCTTTGAACCACATCCGCGCATTCAAGGACTACATGTCTATCAAAGGCATCAAACCTGAGATGTTCTTAAGGATCTTTCCTTCATCTCTCGACACCATCCCGAAGCAATGGTTCTATACCCTAGATCACAAGAAGGTCGCTACTTGGGAGGACGCCGCGATCGAATTCTCAAAACAATATGCGGATAATGCCGAAATCCAGGTCAATATGCGTACTCTAGAGGTTCTTACCCAAAATGACAAAGAAGGATTCACCGACTTCCTAAGTAGGTGGAGGAAGACTAGTACTCAACTAGTAGAACGCCCAGATGAGGCCACTCTTGTGGAGAAGTTCGTGGACAATCTCAAGCCCATATATGCCAACCATTTGAGATATCAAAACATCAAGACTTTCAAAGATTTAACCGTGTTAGGGACACGAATTGAAGATGACATCCGCAAAGGACTCTTGTCCAAAACGGTAGGTCGAGGATACCAAGGGTCCACGAGTCGTTCATACGGCTCTACTAGCAAGACCGACGAAGTTAACCTTCTCGAGCCATCCAAGAAAACTAGCCCACCAAGGAAGTTCACAAACCTTGGGGATACGTACTCCAATGCTCTAAAAAGGCTAATGAAGCAAGGCAAACTCCAACCCATCGGACCCACTCCCGAACCCGAAAGGAAGTCCAAGTTTTGGGATGAAAACTCTTACTGTGAATACCATAGGGGCAAAGGGCACGACACAGAAAAATGCTACAAATTGAAACATGTGCTTCAAGATATGATTGAAGATGGTCGACTCCCAATACCACCAGGAGGTAAGCCCAACAACACTGAGAATCCTCTTGGAGTTCTAGTGATTACAAGTGACGAATCTACCTTAGATTGCTCACACCTCATCTCTCCCACCGAAAATGAAATTCATGCAATTGAGAAAGAAGGACTCTACTCTACCATCTCCCCTACCCTTTCCGACTTCATCGCATGGGCAAGGAGTGTAGATGGACAAGTGTGGGAACTAGAAAACATGGTGATGATCTTACGCGATCCCAAGGCAACACCTAAAGAACGCGTGCCTCTGATCTTCTCTTCAAATGCCACTATGCAAGAAGTAGTCACCGTGGTCGATAAGCTAGTTGGTCAAATCATACAACTAGAAAGTGACATCATAAGAATGAGGGAACTAGCCGCAATTAATGGGGTTTGGGCCGATGACGATGAAGACGAATATCTCATTGAAAACTCCGTAGTCAAAGAGATAGTCCAAAATGGCAAAGACCAAGATGTGGATCACCTAACTCGTTCGGGTCGTCCATACCAAAGCACTACTCAAAACAACCCAACCAACGTCATCACACCAAATGACAATGAAGATGACCCCACTGATCATTTGCTCAAGCAATTACAGAAAACCAAGGCTGATCTTTCAGTCTGGCAACTAGTGGCAAGCTCATTTCCGCATCGCCAAGCTTTACTGCAAGCTTTGGCCAAATTGAATGTGGCACATAACTCTACTCCCGAAGATGTAGTCAACTTGGTCTTCCAAGAATCACCCAAGCTAAGTAATCCTATTACTTTCTCAGACGAAGACTTGCCACCTTTCGGCGCTAGTCACAACCTTGCTCTATACATCACTGTCATCTGTCTAAAGAAAAATGTGCCAATGACCTTGGTAGATGATGGCTCCGCGGTCAACGTCATACCCCTCAAAACGGCATACAAACTAGGCATGAAGGAGTCGGACTGGACTCCTACAAATCAAGGTGTACGTGCATATGACGGTACACGACGAAAAGTGGTAGGACTTGCTAACCTAACCATAGCAACAGGACCAATCGAACGAAAGGTCAACTTCCAAATAGTGGACATCGAAGCTTCATTCAACATACTTCTGGGAAGGCCTTGGATTCACGCTTCCAAAGCGGTAACATCCACCCTTCATCAAAAAATCAAGATCCCACTAAATGGCAAAGTTGTGACAATCACTTCGTCACCCATCAAGGCCATAATCGAGAAGCAATCAAATAATCAAGTCCTTGCGGATCCCATATACGAGCTTGGGGGCTTCCAAAGTGTAAGTGTCATAGAAAGTGAGTTGGCACCCCTATACTATAATCCCTACTCTAACTTGGTGGTCAATCACATACTCAAAAATTAGGGATACTTCCCTGGAATGCCTTTGAACCCAATCCGGAAGAACACTTTCGCGCCATACAAGAAAGGCAACTCATCAAGAATACCACTTGGACTAGGGTACAAACCCACAGCTGAAGAAGTTCTCGAAATGCTTGCTCAAGTCCAAAATCGCAAGTATGTAGGGGTCCAAATGAAACCATATCTCCCTACCTTGAATGGGTACTTCGTTCAAGAAGGAAGTTCGGAACTCTTTCATGGATTTCCCGAACCTTGGCATTACCTTGAGAGGAAGTTAGCCGGAATCGAGATCTTTCACGATTGCTACTTCATCCCTCCGGAAACGGTTCCTACCGTCAAAACCCGTCAAGCACCTTGCTTAGACGAACAAGCTGTTAGCCTCCTGTTTGGAGAGGACCGATTTGTTAGGGCCGCGCAGGATGAGATCATTACTACGATACTTCAAGACGATCGCTTCAACCCCACCGCCTTGATCACGGAAATCGACACAAAGCAGCATAAAGGGTGGAGGAAATCGATCAAATGGACCAACAATCAAGGAAGACTCTTCAAGCTCACCACTGGAGAGGGAGAGATGTTCAAAGAAGAACCAGAAGACGACGAGTTCGAATCAGAGTCGGAGTCGGAGTCAGAGTCAGAGTCTAGAGGAGTCATTAGAGAGTCTACTCCTGTCGTCAACCCCACTCCCTTCGCTTCTCCTAGCTTAGCATCGAGTAGTCACAGTAGTTCGGGAAATGCCCCAATTACTGTCCCTTTGCCGCCACTGACCATGGATCAGTTGGCTTCTTTGTTTCAACTTTACTCGAATCTTAATATGAATAAATCAGGTTCTGCTTACTCTTTGCGTTATCTTGAGTGCAATTCTGTTTATGATGATACTGAGGATGACCAAAACCCAGACTTGACCGAAATACCTCCCTATGTAGCCAAAGAAATACTACAGGAAGGGGAAGGGGGACCTGTAATTGAGGACACCGAACCCATCAATGTAGGAACTGAACTAGAACCCCAAGAACTTAGGATAGGGACTACCTTGAGCTCTACCGAACGGGCCGACTTCATAGACCTCCTAAATGAATTCAAAGACGTTTTCGCTTGGTCCTACAAAGACATGCCAGGGATCGACAGGGATATCGCCGAACATAGAATTCCGATTAAGCCAGGTTTCAAGCCCAGAAACGAAGCTTCGACGAATGAGAACAGAATGGGCTCTAAAGATTAAGGAAGAAGTTGACAAGCAATTCAAAGCCGGGTTCATCAAAGTTTCCGAGTATTCTGACTGGGTAGCTAACATAGTACCCGTACCCAAAAAGGATGGGAGAATCCGAGTTTGTGTTGACTTTAGGGATTTGAACAAAGCAAGCCCAAAAGACGACTTTCCTCTACCTCACATCGACATATTAGTGGACAATACTGCAGACCACGCATTACTATCCTTCATGGATGGATACGCGGGTTATAACCAAATCAAGATGGCCATGGAAGACATGCACAAGACCGCGTTCGTCACCCAATGGGGAACCTATTGCTATACGGTAATGCCGTTCGGATTGATCAACGCCGGAGCTACATACCAACGCACCGCGACTACACTCCTACATGACATGATGCATAAAGAAGTCGAGGTATATGTAGATGACATGATCGTCAAATCCAAGGAAAGAGAGGGACATATTGCGAACCTTCGCAAGTTCTTCGCAAGGCTACGGAAGTACAACATGAGACTCAATCCTCAGAAATGCACATTCGGAGTGACATCTGGCAAACTCCTAGGGTACGTCGTTAGCCAACGAGGCATAGAAATAGATCCCTCCAAAATCAAGGCTCTGATTGAAATGCCACAACCTCAAACAGAAAAAGAAGTCAGAGGATTCCTGGGAAAAGTCCAATACATAAGTCGATTCATATCGAAACTTACGATGATTTGCGAGCCTATCTTCAAGAAACTCAAGAAAACAGACCACACCATGTGGGATGATGATTGTCAAAAGGCGTTTGACCGAATCAAGGAGATATTAGCTAAACCACCAGTGCTCATGCCGCCACAACAAGATCAACCTCTTGGTTTGTATCTCACAGTAACTGAAACTGCCATGGGTGCTATGCTAGCTCAAACCGTAGGAAGTGAAGAAAGAGCTATTTACTATCTAAGTAAAAAGTTCTTGGAATACGAGTGCAAATACTCACAACTCGAAAAGACATGCCTCGCTCTTGTGTGGGCAACAAAGAAGCTACGTCACTACATGCTTAGCTACTCTGTCAAGATATTCTCCAAAATGGATCCAGTCAAATACCTCTTCGAGAAACCCGTTCTCAACGGACGTCTGGCAAGATGGACCATGATGCTCTCAGAATTTGACCTCAAATATGTGCCACTGAAAGTAATAAAGGGTCGCGCCGTCGCCGAATTCTTCGCAGAAAATCCCATCAACGACGCGCAAACCATAGATACTTGGTCATTTCCCGACGAGGATATACTTCAAACTGATGTAGACTCTTGGGATCTATACTTTGATGGAGCATCAAACCTAGGAGGATTTGGGATAGGAGTATTGCTCATTTCTCCTGAAGGCGAGCATACACCAATTACTGTCAAACTCGACTTCGAGGTGACGAACAACGCTGCAGAGTATGAGGCTTGTCTAATTGGACTACAAGCGGCAGTAAGCTTAGGCATCAAAAATCTACGAGTGCACGGAGATTCGTCACTAATCATCAACCAAGTTACGGGATCCTGGAAAATACGAAGTGAAAGCCTAGCACCCTATCAGGCCAGGATAGACCAAGTGGCTCAATTCTTTGATCATGTAACCTACTTACACCTACCTCGAGAAGAAAATCAATTTGCAGACGCTCTTGCGAAACTTGCATCTTTGATAAACATGCCAGATTACATGAGGGAAATGCCTTTGTGTATTGAACGACGGTCGGAGCCGGCATATGTCCATCAGATTACCGATGAAGAAGAAATCGCACAAGAACCCTGGTTCCAAGCAATCCTGAACTTCGAGCTTAATGGTACCTATCCACCAGATATGGACAAAAGGGGACAACGAGCTATACGCCTACTAGCTTCCCAATACATCCTAATGCAAGGAGAGTTGTACAAAAGAACACCTCTTGGTGTAGTCCTACGTTGTCTTGATCATTCACAGGCACGAAAGGTGATGGAAGAAGTCCACGATGGAGAATGCGGTCCTCATATGAGTGGACCTATGATGGCAAAGAAAATCACACGTCTAGGGTACTATTGGACCACAATGGAATCCGATTGCATCAAATATGTGAGACATTGCCACAACTGTCAAATCTTCGGGAACGTGCAACACGTCCCTCCTTCGTTGCTCTATACAATGACATCTCCTTGGCCATTCTCCGCATGGGGAATTGACATAATTGGGAAGATAACCCCAGCCGGAACAGGAGGTCACTGTTTCATCCTAGTAGCAATTGACTACTTCACAAAATGGGTAGAAGCGGCTTCCTACACCGCTCTCACGGCCAAAAATGTAGCCAAGTTCATACAAAACAACATCATCTGTCGATATGGTTGCCCACATGAGATCATTAGCGATAATGGGTCCCACTTCCAAGCCGAAACCGAACAGTTGCTAGCCAAATACAAAATCAAGCATCACCACTCCTCGCCCTATAGACCACAGACTAATGGCGCGGTAGAAGCGGCTAACAAGAACGTCGTCACAATCCTCAAGAAAATGACTGACAATTATAGAGATTGGCCAAGCAAAATACCCTTCGCTTTGTGGGGGTATCGAACATCCGTCAGGATGCCCACTGGGGCTACTCCTTTCTATTTGACCTACGGCATGGAAGCCGTACAACCAGTTGAGCTAGAAATACCATCCTTGCGTATTCTACTCGAAAGTCAAATCCCTGAAGCCGATTGGAAGAGGGATAGGTATGAAGAACTCATCCTCCTGGATGAACGTAGGCTACGTGCCTTACACAATGTTCAAACATATCAAGCACGTATCAAACGGGCTTTCAACAAAAGGGTTAGGCCAAGAAACATCAAAGAAGGAGATTTAGTTCTCAAATCGGTCAGAGCTCTTTTACCTGTCGACCCAAGGGGAAAATTCAAACCTAATTGGGCCGGACCATATCTAGTCAAATCCATACTCCCAGGGGGTGCGGTTAGAATCACAGACTTAGATGGAAATGAGTTTTCAAACCCCACAAATCTCGACCAACTGAAACGATACTATGCCTAGGATAGAACAAAAACGCGCCTCGCGTAAGCCTAAGTGTCACTCTTGTGGCACTAAATAAACGGCCCCTGGCCCATTTGAATATCACTATGCTCTTGCATCTTGGCAAACTTGTCATCCTCATATCATCAAACAAACTAAATTCGCACCTCCCGAGTAAGCAAAGCTCATGCTTGTTTTCTACGTTCATTACAAGCTCTTGCTTCGAACGATTATTCTTTTACATTTACTCGAACTACGCGCAAGGGTTTGATTTCGCTTTTTTTAAGTGAATACGTAGGCAATCCTTCACGGGATTCAACCCACCATTTTATGTAAAATGTAAATAGAAGGACATTTGCATCGCACTTGAAATTCGACAAGAATAATTAAAAGAAAATCACAACGGTTTCATAACCATTTAACCTTTTTATTTCATTCAATTTCTAATAATAATAATACGACAAATAATAGAAAATAGATAAGCTAGGATTCTAAAAATCCCTCCTTTTTTATTACAACAATAATAATAATAATCAAATAATAAATAAGACTTGGGCTATTCCTCCATCTTCCCCTTGCCCTTGTCGTTCTTGTCATATTTCTTGTCACGACCTCGAGCCGGGCGCTCTTGCACCACTTCAGACCTAATCACCAACGGTCTTTCTCGAGGCCTGACCCTTCCGTTCTTGCCAACCACCATCTCTGCGACAGGAGTAGTCTTCGATTTCTTCGAAGGATGAATGACTTGAAAGCCGGCTTCTTCTTCTCCTTCAGTTAGATGCTTCTCCTTCTCTTTCTCTCCTTCGCGCACTTTGTAGTCAACGGGCTCACGCTTCCTCAGTCTTTCGCGTTCTTCCGAAGTTGCAGCCTTTCTCCACCTCAGATAGGAGTCTGACACCCACAAAGCATTGGCGGAGAAGCTTGAGAACCACATGTTTCTTTGGGCCCACTTCATAGCCCACTCTCTTCGGCTCTCGGTAGTCAACGCCATAGCAGTCTGCGGGACGGTGTCAAGCCTGGGGATCATCTGCTTCAACCCGACTTGCCTCATCAACCTCTCAGGAAAGATGCACACCATAAACTCCAATCCAGGGATGCGCACGGACCGAGTGGGATCCAGAGAAGACACTCCAGTGACAGACTTGAGGTGCCACCACGGTACAACCCACCTGATCAAAGGGCCATCATCAGTCTTCAGCTTGTTTTTCCAGTAGTCGCAAACTCGGGTGAAGTCCACCATGTACAACCTCGTCCTCATCGAAATCATACGGGCATGATAGGAAAGTGCGTGAACTGGGGGCTCGAGCAATCGGAGACGCTCCATAAGCCAAACCTACCAAGACAGGTATTAGACACCCAAAAAAAAAAAAAAAAAAAAAAAAAAAAAAAAAAAAAAAAAAAAACGAAAAAAAAAAAAAAAAAGAAGAAAGGTGTCTTTTACCTGTAAGATGACGGGACTCCCCAAGAATGGAAGATCGCGATTGGATTTCCTGTTATCCAAGCCCAAGATAATCTCCCCTAAGCATAGACAAGCTGGGCTCCTGCGCAGCTCCATTTGCTCAACGAGGCCCAATAGGCGGGGATCACCTCTCAAATCTTCGTCAACATGTCCTTGGAAGACATAAACATGAAGCAAACAGAAGCCAAATGCTCTCCTTCTAGCAACATAAGAGACAGTAGGGTCGGCCCTGTTGATGAATCGATCTATAAAATCCAACATCCGCACGCCTTTCGAGGAAACAAGACGATCTACCTCGAGTCTAGTAAGTCCAAGCAAATCTCTAAACTTGCTCTTATACCCTTGGGCAGTAGAAGGGATGGCAGGTAAATGTTCGGGGTCCCACCCGCCAATAGCAGCAATTTCCTCTGGAAAAGGACAAATATCACCTCCGGGGAACGCAAAAACATGGTAATTTGGATCCCAATAATCAAGGCAAGCATCCAAGAACGGTTTTACAACTTTAATGAGTTTCAAACTCAACAAAGACCCAAGATTATAAGCACCCATGTCATGCTTCTCAATGTTCGAAAACTCATTAGTCCATTCCTTCAAGCGGATCTCCAAAGTATTCATAATTTTCTCTTGAAAATTTATTGGGAGTTTTTATGTGTGAATCAACGAAGAAGAGACGGAAGAATTTTATGATTTAAAGCTTCATCGACGCTTCTATTTATACTAATTGCTGTTTCCAAAAATCCGTCAGAACTGACCTGCTTGGGAACAGGCGCGGCACCTGCTGCGCCTCTTCAAAGGGACGCAGCTCATGCTGCGCCTCTTCCCAGCACTCACTTCGTGATTTCCGTGTTTGGATCTTTCCTAATTCTATAACGAATAATTTCCTATTCCTACGGGATTTTATTTTGGTAAATCCGAGAAATTTACCATGCTTCAGGTTTCCTAAATTCGCGGGCACGCATTTCGAGGCGACATCGACACTTCCGCCATTACAGCACACTTTAAATCATTTCTTTTTGACATAATTCATTTTAATAAAATTTCAATATTTATATTTCTCCATTTTCTAACTTATAGATTTCTCTTTTTTCTTTTTTTTTAGGGGGTAGCCCTCCCTACCGTCCGGTCATTTCCGACAAATTTTTTACATTTTTGCGTCCTTTTCGAATCTCATTTTGCACTAATTAAAGGCCTTATGTGTATATAAAATATATGTGTTGCGTGTTTTTTTTTTTTTTTTATGTAAATTCCGGCAGCACGACGGCGTAAACCGTTGTCTACCAAACTTGTTCAAGAACTAACCTGCAGATACAAGCAACACAACCCAAAGAAAGACAAAGGCACTCGGGCCGCCATATATGCAACAAAAAGCAAATGTACAAGCAATCGGGGCTTGCGCCCGAACAAGGTACAAATGCACAGCAATCGGGGCTTCGCCCCAAACAAGTCGAAAAGTCCAGTAATCGGGGCTTGCGCCCAAAACAAGTCCAAAAATGTTTCAAAATCAAATGTACAAATCTACAAAGCTACGCGGATCATCTGGGCTGGCACCCTCCAACTCAGCAACCCTCGCCGTGAGAGCGGCAATCTCGGCGTCCCGAAACTCGAGCTCCCTCAACAAGCGAGCCGTCTCCTCTCGAGCCTGGGTCAACTCTCGCTCCGACTCACGACCAGCCTGTAAACAACAACAAGTTGGCTCATGTCAATCAATTCAAACAAAATCAAAAAATCAAAAATTAAAAGAGATCAAATAAGGTTCATACCTGACGACCTCGACCACCGACGAGCGCCTCGATGGCGGTAGCTCGTAGCCGGTTGGCCACTCTCCATAGTGCCACGAACCGAGACGGCGCGACCTGCATTTCAAAGAAATTCTTAGCAAATTGAACAAGTTTAATCAAATGTGTTCTTACACAAGAAATAAACTAGAGGCTCACCCTCCGGATCAGATGCTGCCAGTCGTCTAGGCCAGCATCCGTCACAGCTACGTCAAAGTCACGCAACTCGGAGACCGTCGTCCTCCCAGTCGCGTCAGTGTACTCAAGAGTCTCGGAGTACACTGGGGGCTCGATGCCCGCCACCTCAACCTCCTGTAAAGACAAATGACTCTCATTAATCGACGATCTTTCGTCGTAACTTTCGAAGTCAAACCAAGAAAATAAAAGATGCTCACCACTACTGGCCAGTACGCCAACCTCCCGTAAAGGAACGCCGAGTAGTCCTCGCCGGGCAGAAGAAGGTCGTCACCACCGGCACCGGCCAAGTCTGCCTCTCTCTCAGCCTCAGAAGGCTCCCTGAACATCGTCCTCGGAGGATCGACGGGAACCGTCAACGCGCCCCGAAAGCACTGACGAGCTAACCGCTCGCCCAGATACCATACAGGACCCATCGACGTCCACAACAACAGCCGACTCGAGCTCCTAGGACGGAGGATCTCAGCAACAAAAGGAGGCGCTCCAGCGTACTCCGCCCAAGGTCTGGGCACCCACTGTGACAGTATGAAGGCGAAGGTCATTCCTATGATCAAATTAAAGCAAAGGGCAAAAAACGAATACAAACGGGATACTCACGCTGCTCAGCTGAAGGGCGTTCACATCCCGCCGGTAGATGTTGTGAGAAGAACGCTTGCTCTTCGTCCGGCACATGACCCAATCCCTCACCACGGGATAGGCCTTCTCCAGCGGCTCCGTCCTCTTGGGCGCGAGGCTCGGGAAGTAGGAGTACACCCACGCCTGCAAAGCAGAATAATCAATAACGATCCTTCGTAATTCGATAAAGAAAAGAATTTGCTATTAAAAGGAAGGTTCATACCTCCAACAGTAGTCCAGGTCCGACAGCGCCAGGAGAGGTCCCCTTCTCCATCAACTCCGGACGAACCATGGCCCTCATAAAGCGGATGAGGACCGCAAAACCAGCTGTGACCCAGTCCCAACGCCCCAGGGAACTCAGGTCAGAAAGAAAGGGAAGAAGCTTCGTCGATAGCCTCTCACCCTTGTCTCCGAGGTAGATCGAAGACAAGAACCACCAGAGCCACAAACGAGCCCTCTGCTCAGCTGTACAAGGAGGAGGAGCCGTCTCCCTCCCATCGATCACCACCGATGCCGGGGTCTTCCCCGCAAAGTAATCTCGAACATAGGTACTGGGTACCAAACCCGGCACCGCAACAGCCTTCGGCGACAGGTTCCAGCCGATCAATCTCCTCGCCTCGGCCGAGTCCGCCCTCATGCCAGTCTCCGGCCACACCATCTCCTCGGTCCCGCACGGCAGACCAGAAATCATGCCGTAATCCTCCAAAGTGACTCCCACCTCACCAAAAGGCAGGTGAAACGTGGAAGTCGTGTCCCAAAATCGATCCAAGAAAGCGCGGACCAGGCTAAGGTTGGCCCGCAACTTCCTCTTCACGATATCCCTCCAGACCTGAACCAGAGGACCGAACGTTCCACGCTCAATCATGGCCCTCTCCTCCGCCGACAGCCGCTCGTAATGCTCCATCGCCGTCGTGTACCCCGAGAACGACCGGATGTTCCCGGCCTCCTATTATGATTTGAAATAAAGCTATCTTTAGTTTTGAAATAAATTTAAAAGGAATTTAAACAGAAAGAGGATAAGTAATGAGTTGGGGAATTCCTATTTACCAAGCTCTTCACCGTCCTGTAGGACAAGTGACCCTCTGCGGCCCACACAAGGTGCCTACTCTCCCAGGTCTCAGCCCACGCAGGAGCACCTCTCAGCTGACGACCCCCTCGTCCGAGGTGGGCCCGTCGCGGAATCTCCTCCTCATCAACAGCCTCCTCCTCAGGAACCTCGTCTGCAGCAGCCATCACCGCAGCGGTGAAAGCCTGCTCCAAAGCCTCCTCCACAACAGCAGCGTCTACATCCATGGGAGTCCTCCCAAGAAGTAGAAGCGTCGTCACCTACAACGATTAAAGCAAATCCAGGCCGCATCACATGATGACAAGCCTTTGTTAAGTAGTTATTTTTGAGCCTTCAAAGCCCAGAAATCGTCTCTTTCTGGCCATCCTTGGCCATATTTCCACCAAATCAGCCACTCATATGATTGAATTGGGTCAAGTCAAGTCCAAGTCAAGACCTAGTTCCGAGTTCGAGTCGAAAATTCGGCAGCATTTCGCTATAACGGCGATTATGCCCTAAAAGGTGTCCTGCAAAAGTTGTCACCAACCAAAATTCCGAGATGACAGGGAGATTACCCGTCACCCAAGAGTCCCAAATATCAAATTTCATCACGAATGGGCAATCCTAAGGCCGTTTTCGAAGCCATTTTCGATCTAGCTGTGAAACCGTCTCAAAATTCGCTCAAGGGCTCAAAACTCGATGAAAATTCGAAGTGAATACATGGTTATGTTCCTAACATTGCCTACTACTCATTTCTAGTATCAATTTGGCAAGACAAATCCATTTGGGGGAAAAGCCCCAAATTTTCGAGTAAAAGGGTCGAAAACCCTAATGTTCGCGGCTCAAAATTCGACAAATATGGAAGATTAATGCAAGATTAAAGCACATACCTCGATTAGTCATATTCCGAGCAAGCTTTTGAATCCAACCTTGACGGAAATGGTGAAGATTTGAGAGAGAAATTGAAGGATTTGTGTTTCGAAATAATGAATTAAAACCCCTCTGATTTCGCGTTTTTACGCAAGAATTGCCGAATTGGGGAAAGGACGCAGCAGGCGCTGCGCCTCTTCCAAGAGACGCAGCTCTTGCTGCGCCTCTTCCTTTTGTTACCTCCTTACGAATTTTCAAAAATTCGTTATGAGTTCGTTATTCGTGGGCCCATCTTTGGTGCGCCTCTTCCTCGACGACATTTTTATCATTTCGGTCCATTTCGACGATTTCCTTTCGTTCCGGCCCACATTTTATCCAACGCGACAATATTTTGCAGTATTGCTCAATTCATTTTATCCCAGCGCAGTGGTATTTTGCAGTACCGCTCACTCAAGACCTTCTCTTTCGACGATCAAGATGTTCCTGGTCGTCGATATATTCCCCAACGAGAGTTTGTTTGAGACCGACGCAAGCAGATTCGATCTCAAGTTTTCTTGCCTGAGCTCGCTTGAGACCAACGCAAGCGGATTCCCACAGCAGTTTCTACCGACGTCCTGCTGCTTTCAATATTTTTTTGTTTTCCCGCAGAGTTCGACAGGGTGTCGTCCTCCAGGAGTTCCTATACCCAAACCTTAGTTACCTTTAGGTCGAAACTCGCATTTTGGCCTCCTTCCCGTCGATGCTTTCCTTTAGGGTCCCACACCCTGGCACCAGTCATTATGTATCTTTTAGGTCTTACCCTTAGCTCCTACGCTTAACCTTAGCTCCTATGCAACTCCGAAAGCATTTCGAGAAAGAAGTCTCAGGTATGGTTTCTTCTTATGACTGGCGAGTCTCCTTACGTAGTCTAATGGACTTTAAACGACCCTCCCCGATAGTCGACAGACTCTAAAATGTTCCCGACGACAGGTCCTTGGCTCAGACCCCTTGAGCCGCCTCGCGTCGCCATAGTCGTCAGGTTGTAATCTTCGATTGAGCTGATGGCTATACTTTGACTTTCGCCTTGTCCAAGCCTCAGTCAAAGTGGGGGCTCTGTAGACACCTCGTTTCTGCACCCCTCGCAAACCACCCGGTGATGATTGGGCCGCATGTTTGATTCGCGGAACGATTTGTGACAGTTCGTAAGATTATCGTCAAGTGATTGCTCAAAAATTAATGTTAACCTCTTAGTTGTCATCTACGTACCGATACGGTCGTTTTGGCGATAATTAGAGTACATTCGAGTCCGGTCAAAAACCGTCTCCATTTTTCGATAACCGTTAAATCCCGAGTCGAATGTTTGGAATGTTAGGATATTTCTATTCCATATTTATCAAATTTTATCTTTTTGGCAAACAATATCCCGTAATATTCAAAAGATAATCGAATTAAATCCGTCCTACCATAACTTAAACACGGAAATCTTTCTTAAACAGGAGGAAACCTCCTGGGAACAGACGCAAGACAGTCTTTGCGCCTCTTCCAAGAGACGCAGTGGCTCGCCGCGCCTCTTCCCAGGCCCTTCTTTGCATGATTTACGTATCTTTTTTATATCTTTCCGAGATTCACTTCCAAAGAGTCTCCGAAACCCTATTCCTCCACGTGATTAGTATAAATAGGAGCCTTCGTTCCTCATATTTCTCACGCGAGTGTCCGCCCTTCTCTTCTCCCTTTGCATTCTAGACTTTGTTCTTACTAATTGGCGCCTACGTGCTTGGACTTCCGACCACGTAAGCTCGGATCTTTCCGGGTACCAGCCTTTCCGTTGCATGACCGACCAATTTGACCACTACACTCAATCAATCTAATTAATCAACTTGTTAAATCGTTTTCCTCTTTCGAGGGCACTCTTTCCTTGCATTCGCGTCGAGCATCACTAATCGATCTTCTTAGTTCATCTCGTTCCGTCAACATGTAAGTCTGAGGGTGTATAATTCCTTTTATTGTATTTTAATTATTGTATAACAATTGTAAGGTTTATGTCGAAAGCATCTTTAAAACCGATTTCTAAAACCGTCTTTAAAACCTTTTTTGCTAATTTCCAATAGACAGACGTCGAGAAAAGACGCAGCAACTGCTGCGCCTCTTCGAAGGAGCGCGGCACCTGCTGCGCCTCTTCGTGAGGTTGCCGCAGTTCCTGCTTCTTTTCTTCTTCCTCCGTCCTCTGTAATTCGTATCAATTTGATTTCTTTTGTTTTGTTCGTCTGTTAATTCGTTCATCATAATAACGCATCAATTCACATGTATATTATAAATTATCATTCATCATTCACATGCTTAATTCATCATTGTTCCGACTTAAATCCTAAATAATCAATATTTGCGGGTTTTCGTCTTTAATATTCAAACCCGGATTTTAGAAATTCAATCTGTTCATATTGAGTTTCTGAGATTCGTCATTGATATATTTGCATCCACATTCATATGTTCGTCGTCTTATCCATCATGTTTAATCTAGTTATTAATTCGTTTTGTTAGTTTAATTGATCATTTATTAACATCGACCCTTCACATAATTAATCCGTTTATTTCCGTCTCATTCATGTTTCATTGCTTTTATGACATCTTCATATGTAAATAATGCATTAAATCACTTTCATCCGAGTCAATTGTCGTAATCAATCCTTAAAAATTTACCAATTAACATTAACGGTTTGCAGTTCCGGCTTCACAGCCAGAACTCACCCTTGGAACAGACGCAGCAACTGCTGCGCCTCTTCCAAAGGGCGCAGTGTCTGCTGCGCCTGTTCCAGGGTGATTTCTGCCTCTGAACTCCTTTTCTGCCTTGACTTAGTTATTTAGCTACGTATTAATCAACTAATATCCGTATTATCGCCTTCTGTTTTATTCGTTAATTTTCTTCTTTTATTTATTTCTTTTTTATCAAATTATCCGTTTCAAAGGTATTTTCGACATAAATCGCCTAATCCGTTGTAATTATTGTAATTTTCATTATTGTAATTTGTAATTATTGTATCGCTTTTATTGCTTGTATGTTTTCACATGTAAATGAATATTAAATCCGACTTCGACCTAATTGTATGATTAACTAATTGTCAACCGACTTAGTTTAATTCTTCACATGCTAGGATTAATCTATGGATGTTGCATTGCATGCATTACAACCGACGATATATCAAGTACGAATAAACTTCCCTAATCATTAGTAGAGGCCGCTATCGAGGCGGGCGGGATTAGGTGTTCGATCAAAAGAGCTTCCTAATACGTACCCTCACCCCTTACTCCAGATCTCCGTGAGCACCCGTGTTCATTGGCATCCACGAGAGTCATTCTAGACATAGAATGCTAAGGGTAACGATTGCTTAGTGTTCATGTCACTACTTTATGTCTTGACATGACATGAGGTATTCGAACGGTTCCAATTTCCCATAAAAATTGGTGGCGACTCCTTACAAAATGCAAACGCTTGTTGTTCCCGAGCTCCCCTCGTCCCAAGCGCCCCCGTGGGCGGCCCGCTGTCCACACTCATACACTGGCTGTTCGGCTTTTTCTAGCATTTTGTAGAAGGAAGAAACTTCGGGGTTTGGGGTTTCATAACGCACTTCTTCATCGCTAAGGTCGTCGGGATTGAGTTGCTCCTCCAATATTTGTTCAACATTATCACGTAATGCATTTTCCACGAGCTCACGGTAAGGATTTTCACTAACTACGATACTACTTGAACTTCCTTTGGTATTCCTCACCGTGATACGTCCTTACATAGTAATTATCGGCAACACCATTCGAACAAAGATGATCTTCAACTACTTTTTTCCCTTTAAAAGCTCTGTTATTGCATTTCTTACACGGACACCTTATTTCACCAAAATTCTTATACATACTACTTTGTTCCACGAAGTCAATAAACTCTTTCACCCCCTTTGCAAATTCACGCTTCGGTTTCTTTTTTTCGTCTAATCTTTCATACATCCATTGTCGTTCTAATCTTTTCATGTTTATTTATATCTACAATTCAATTTGTTTGTATATATGTCATAAAAACACAATAACAACCAAAAATAATACTCAATAAACATTATCACCAACAAATAATTATTGTCAACAAGTAGTATTTATTTTTTTTTTTTTGAAATGGGTCCTTATCACTCCAACCTTAACCCATGAATGTACGTTTCAAGTCACTAGCAAACACACACTTGTGATTTATTAATAAGGAAAAAATTCGGCAGTAATTCCCCTCTGGCCTCTGTTCTCCAAATACACAATGTAGAATAAATAATTATTCCACATATGCATTCAGAGAACATTAAAGGAATTGTCACCGAGCTCTTTCCTCTTTAACAAATCACAAATACATGTTTCCTACCTAAGTGACTTGAAACGTACAAAGACAGTCCCAAAACGGGGACTATTCAAAAATTACTCCTAATGAGTAATTTTTGAACGGGTACTAAGTCAATGTGAACATTAGTTTCAATAATATTAAAAACAAAACATACAACAATGACTACTTTCTTAATAATGTCAGTTAACAAAAACTAAGTAACATGACTAATTTTTCATTTTAAATATCTAATCTAATTAACATTAATTCAAATTATCATTTTAAAAACACTAACATTACACAAAACTACTACTAACTATTACACAAATTTTAACACTTAAAAAAAATGGCTTCTATCCTAATTCAACATGCATCAACACTAACTACTACTAATTAACCTACTAACTACTACTAACTATTACACAAATTTTAACACTTCAAAAAAAAATGGCTTCTATCCTAATTCAACATGCATCAACCCCACCTACTACTAATTAGACTAATTAAACAAAAAAAATAATTAAAAGGAGATTAAAAATACCTAATTAATTTTACTAATAAGTAAAAAGGAAGGATGAGAAAGAAGGTGCAGGGGTGGACGGCGACGGTGGCTGTGGTGGACGGCGGCGGTGGTGGCGGCAACAACCTATACAAACAACATAAATAAAGACAAGAAAAGGAAAAAGGAAAAGGAAAAAAGAAGAGTGTAGATACCTCGTTTCTGCACCTCCCGCAAGCCACCCGGTGATGATTGGGCCGCATGTTTGGTACACGGAACGATTTATGACAATTCGTAAGTTTATTGTCAAGTGATATCTCAAATACTTGTGTCTAACCCTTGGTCGTCATCTACGCACCGTTACGGTCGTTTTGACAGTAATTAGAGTACATTTGGAGTCCGGGTCAAAAACTGTCTTCATTTTCTAATAACTGTTTAAAATTTCGAGTCAGAATATTCTGGAATGTTCTTGATATTTCTATTCCATATTTCAATCTTTTTAGTCTTTTGGTAAAGTATTTTACGGAATTATACTTTAAAAAATAAGGAAATTGAGATCAACCGCAATTCCATAATAGAAACGTGGAAAATCTTTCTTCCGCAGGAGGAAACCCTTGGGGAAAGGACGCAGCACTTGCTGCGCCTCTTCCAAGAGCCGCAGTGGTTATTGTGCCTCTTCCCCAGTTCCTTTCTGCGTATTTTAAGATCTTTTCGAGATTTACTTCCAAAGTTTTACCGAAACCCTAATTCCTCCTTGTGTTTAGTATAAATAGGGACTTTCGTTCCTCATATTTCTCACGCGAGTGTCCGCCCTTCTCTTCTCCCTTTGCATTCTAAGACCGTGCTCTTTGCTTTTTGGCGCCTACGTGCTTGAACTTTCGACCACGTAAGCTCGGATCCTTTTGAGTACCAGCCTTGTTTTGCATGACCGACCAATTTGACCAACTCCACTCAATCAATTTAATTTATTTCCTCTTACGAGGGCACTTTCGTCTACATTCGAGTTGAGCAATCACTAAACGTTAACTTAGTTAATCTCGTTTCGTCAAACATGTAAGTCTGAGGGTGTAAAATTCTTCTTTTATTATTGTACTTTATTTTTGTACTAATTATTGTATGATTTACGTTGAAATCATGTTTAAAACCAATTCATAAAACCTTTTTTTCAAACCTTTTTTACGGATTAACGGGAGATTGATGTCGAGAAGGAACGCAGCAACTGCTGCGCCTCTTCGAAGGAACACAGCAACTGCCGCGCCTCTTCCTGAGGCTGCCGCAGTTCCTGCTTTCCTTCTTCGTCCTTCGTCTTTTGTCAATTCGTCTATTTTACTTCGCCTTTTCTTGTTTATTTCTTATTTTGTTCGTATACTAATTTTAATACATAGTTCATTAATAATTCATCACTTTTAATTCCCGACTTAGATCCCAAATAATTAATATTTGCGGGTTTTCGTCATTAAATGAAATCCGGGTTTTAGAGATTCGATTCGTCCATATCTAGTCTCTGGAATTCGACCTATGTATATTTTTCATCTGTTTGTAATCATCATCAGTAGTTTAACATTAATCTAGCCTAATTAGTTAGTTTTAATAAACTTAATTCATAATTAATCGTAATTAGTCTTTAATTCGTTCTAATTAATTTGAGTCTTTTATCGCTTTTATGACCCCTTCATATGTAAATAATCCATTGAATCACTTTCGCTTGAGTCGAATGTTAATAATCAAGCATTAAATTCACCGACGAATATTAACATATGCGATTCCGACTTCACAGCCAGAACTCACCTCGGGAACAGACGCAGTGACCATTGCGTCTCTTCCAAGGGACGCAGCTCTGCTGCGCCTGTTTTGGGTTGAGTTCTGTCTCTGAACTTCCATTGTTGCTTTGACCTAATTTATTAGTTTACGTTTTAATCTAATATTACTCGTATTATCACCAATAATATGTTCGTTAATTTATTTCTCTTTTCTTTTGTAAAATCATCCGTTTTAAACGTATTTTCGACGTAAATCAATCATCAAACCCATTGTAATCATTGTAATTTTAATTATTGTATTGTATATTTATTATCGCATCGTTTGTATGTTTTCACATGTAATCAATCTTAAACCCCTACTTCAACCTAATGTATGCTAAACTACGTGTTTCATCGACTTAGTTAATTCTCACATGCTAGGATTAATTTATTGGATGTTGCATTGCATGCATATAACCGACAACATATCAAGTATAGATGATTTTCCCTAATCATTAGTAGAGGCCGCTATCGAGGCGGGCGGGATTAAGTGTTCGATCAAAAGAGCTTCCTAATACGTACCCTCACCCCTTACTCCAGATCGCTGTGAACATCCGTGTTCATTGGCATCCACGAGAGTCATTCTAGACATAGAATGCTAAGGGTAACGAGTTCTTGGTGTTCATGTCAATACTTTGTGTCTTAACATGACACGAGGTATTCGAACGGTTTCCAATTTTCCACAATAAATTGGTGGCGACTCCACAAATGCAAACACTTGTTTTCCCAAGCGACCCCGTGGGCCCGCGTCCACAATTTGGCGACTCCCCTGGGGAGTAATACACTTACGTGTTGCCAAGGGTGAAACTTGAACAAGGTTAGGGAATAGTTTATATGAGACAGTTGTCGGTTTTCATTACTCGGTCTTCCTAGATCGTTTCATTCGGCCTTCCTAGGCCCAACCCAACCCATTCGACCAATCGTCCCATCTGGACGATCCAAATTCTTATCTGGGCCTAAGGATGGATAGCGATTGACGTCAACCATACCATGATGCTTACTCCTGTTTGTATCAAGGGCTTTCCCTACTCTAGGGAATGGATTAGGAATTGGCCTTACTCATGTTTGGTACGAGCCTCTCCACAGACCCCGGGTTTGATTGCTCGGTATGGCAACCCACCCTTTAAGCCAAAACCCTTCTAAATGCACTCATCATACCGTTATAATGCCTGTATAAATGCTTGTATCATATGTGATCACCATTTTCTAAACGAAACCATGACGAATTTTGTAAAGTTCAAAACCTCCTTTAAAATGTAAATATTTTCAAAAATGGCCTAAATTAGCGCAAAACAAGTCGAAATTCTGTCCGAAAATCGAGTCAAAATTCGGGCCTCAAAGCCCATTTCAAAACCTCACTTCGAGTCGACACTTCTAAAACTACACTATAGTTGACTAGGACCAACATTTCAAACTTTGCCTTTTTTTCAAACCTCACTTGACACAAGTGGCACACTCCCACTTCACGAGTCGAGTTTTTTCTTTGAGTAAGTGTGCTAGAATGGTCGACCATGTTTTGATTCGTCGTCGATCTCTTATCCAGTTTCCAAGATGCCTGACACTAGCACCACAAGCAACAGTCAACCCCAGAATGGTAATGATCAAATCTTAGCTGCGCTCGCTCGTCTCCAAACTAGCCAAGACCAAGCGTATAATCGCCTCAACGCAATCGAGGGCCGGATTGTTGCTGTAGAAACTAGGCTACCTCCTGCAGAAAATGAAGTGCCTCATGAATTTATGTATGAATTTGTGAATGACAACCCTCCACCTTATGTGGGACAACAAGAAACCAACCCTCCAGTAGGTCTTACTGAAGCTGAAAAGCGACTCCAATACTTGGAGGAGCAACTAATGTACCTCAAGGGAGATGATATCTATAGGGAAAACAATCGCAAGTATGAGGCCGTGAGTGCCAAATTGCCAACCAACTTCAACATGACGGATATCCTGAAATTCAAGGGACATGAAAACCCTTTGAATCATATTCGTGCTTTCAAAGACTACATGTCTATCAAAGGCATCAAACCCCAGATGTTCTTAAGGATCTTTCCTTCATCTCTTGACACCATCCCCAAGCAATGGTTCTATTTCCTAGAGCACAAGAAAATTGCCACCTGGGATGACGCCGCAATTGAGTTTGCTAAACAATATGCAGATAATGCAGAGATCCAAGTCAATATGCGCACTCTAGAGGTTCTTACCCAAAATGAGAAAGAAGGATTCACCGACTTCTTAAGTAGGTGGAGAAAGACTAGTACCCAACTCGTCGAGCGTCCAGATGAAGCTACCCTTGTGGAAAAATTCGTGGACAACTTGAAGCCCATTTATGCAAATCACTTGAGGTACCAAAACATTAAAACCTTCAAGGATTTAACTGTGCTAAGGACAAGAATTTAAGATGATATCCGTAAAGGACTCTTGTCCAAAACGGTAGCTCGTGGATATCAAGGCTCAACAAGTCGTTCCTACGGCTCTACTAGCAATACTGATGAGGTTAACCTTCTCGAATCATCAAAGAAGAATAACCCACAAATAAAATTCACGAACATTGGCGATACCTACTCCAATGCATTACAGAGGTTAATGAAACAGGGTAAGATCCAACCCATAGAGCCTACACCTGATCCAGAAAAGAAGTCCAAGTACTGGGACGAGAATTCATACTGTGAATATCATAGAGGTAAGGGACACGATACAGAGAAATGTTACAAGTTAAAACATGTACTTCAAGACATGATTGAAGACGGTCTGTTTTGACAGGTTTTTTACTGATCTTGAATATCCTGCCAGGAATTTATATGTAGGGTGATCTAACTCAAACAACTCGCCTGATTAGTATAGTTAGGTGCAAAATGAACTAATAAATAATGACACAAAGATTTTATACGTGGAAAAACCCTGGGAATAAGGGAAAAAACCACGGGTACCAAGCCAGGAGTGATTGTTACTATGATTTTAGGTAGCCTGACAGAGTATAGATATATCAGGCGTGACAGGCGAAATTATAATGCTTAAGAATATAAAAGAGTAGGTGAGAATGAGAATGTATGTCATCATCCTTCTGATTTTGTTTTCTCTTCTATTTATACTTGATTTCTGCCCCTCCCTCTATGCCGTTTAGGGTTCCTGGTAAATAGGGAATGTGCCCTATTTACCCGGAGGTGGTTGCCATCTCTTCAACCGTTGCTTTTGACTATGCTTCTTATCTTTTCTTCTTTGAATTAGTCTTCCTTGTTTATAGGGAACATATGTTGATTGCCTAGTCTTTGCCTGTTGTGCCTGAGTTATTTTCCTCCCAGGTTGCTCAGGTTGATTATCGCCTGTCTTGTATCAATTCCTGCTTGGTGCCTATCCGTGTTGAATCAATGCCTGGTTTCAGATGTCTTTTGCCTGGAAGTTGTCTTTGGCTGTTGCCTGGCCTATGTCAGGTCAGGCAGGATAATTTTGGGCCCAACAATTGCCCCTTATCTGCTTATTCCATAATTGGGTCTGGCCAGGAATAAGGAGATAAAAAATTGGGACAGGCAAGTGATTTGTGCAGGGACTTTTTATCGGATTTAGAATTGGTGTTTGATTCAACTTCTTGTAACGGTTACTCGCCATAAATAGGGTAGGTTCAGAAAACCCTAGGAGAGTCATGATTGATCTTAACCACTTGCTTTCCTAGCCGTTAGAGTTTTGCGGCTATAAATATCCTGCTTATTCCGTGTATGCCTTCACATTCCAATCTCTAACTTTCTTCTTTCTCTTTCTAGTTTCTGCTGAAGTTGAGAGGGTCCCTGATATCATCCCTGAGGATGATGTGGTGGAGATTGTTGCTCCCCCAGAGGTTCTGTCCATGTCTTATAAGGGGGTTGAATATTCTCCTAATAGGGCTTTGGCGGCTTCTTTTCATGAAGCCAATCAGCTGAAACCTGCTTTTGAGCATTATATAAAGGGCAGGGGCCTTATTTTTCATGGGGCTGAGGTTTGGATTCCTGAGAATGGTCTTGTCAGGGCTAATTGGAGTAGCCCAGGTTGGTTCTGTATTTTTGAGTGGGCGTTTAGGAGTGGCGGTCAGCTTCCTCTTTCTCCTTTCATGACTGAGGTGATTAGGGCTATCAGGGTTCCTCCGTTTCAACTTATGCCAATGGTCTGGAAGATTGTCCATTTTGTTGAGCATTTATGTTCTAAGCATAAGTTGGTTATTACTCTGGATGACTTCAAGAATGTCTATCACCTGAAGAGTCATTCTACTGGAAGGTTCAATTTTCGAGTCAGGTCGAAGATGGCTCACCTGATTACCAACTTTGATTCAGGGGATGATAAAGGATGGGCTCAAACCTATATGTTTATCAAGGCTGATTCAATTGCCCCTGATCTGGACTATCTCAATTACCCAGCTGTTAAAGGAGGTAACTTTCTTTCCTGCATTATTTTTGGTTTGGTAATAATATGTTTTGGAGAGTTTACTTACTTTGCCCGTGCTTTCTTTTAGTAAATGATTGGGTGAATGATCCACGATCTTTGAGGGGTGGTGACCGGATATCAGCGTTTATGGCGTTGCCTGAAGAGGAGAGGGCTTGGCCTGCCTGTCTGGGGCAAGCTTCTATGCCTCGTTTTAAGAAGGCCAAGTTGAGTACATATAAGCCTGTGAAGAGTACTAAGGTTCCAGGAGCATCTTCGTCGGGGAGTAAGTTCTTTTGCTTATTTTTGTCATTCTGTTTCCTGTATTGGATTCATGCTTATATTGCTGATTTAGAAACTCGTCGTGTAGCCACCAGGGCTTCTGCCAGGATTGCTAGCTTTGGTCTGTCTCTTGTGAAGGCAGGGGTCTCTCAAATTATAGGGGAGAAGTCAAAGAGCAGTGAAGCTACAGGAAGTGATAATGCTGTTCAAATTCCGGAACCTGTGCAGGGGGTTCAGTTGGCATCGCCTGAGAAGGTTGTGGATGAGGGTGACCGTCCTGAGAAGAGGAAGAGAGTGGATGAATCTTCAGAAGGGGTTCATGAGGTTAGGGGGGTCAGGGCTCGTATGGATGAGGTCCAGTTTGCCAAGGAACAAATTCAGGCTCAGGCTTTTGTGGTTGATGATCCATATTTCAAGTATCAGGCAGAGGATGCTTCTGCCCGTGCTTTGGCTGCAATGTACCGTTCCAAGAATTATGCTGCCAACTTGATTACCATGCTTCAGGAGGTAATATATCTTTTGTTTCTGGTTTGTTTATTCTGGATATTTGTGTGTGTTTTCTTTTTTGTGGCTTAAATAGGCATTTTTTCTTTGGTTAGAATGTCAATGATATGCTGAGGAGCGCCTGTCAACTGGAATCAGTCCATGGTCTAAAAAATACCTTGGATTGGGAGGTACAAATCTTGAAAAAAGATGCTGAGAAGTATAAGGCTGAGTTGGAGGTGTCTAAGGCTGAGAACCATTCTTTGAAGGAGGATAATGAGGTAGGGAAGGCTCGGTTGGTGGTGGAGTCTTCTAAGCTGAAATCTGCTCAGGATGCTCTGAAAGCTCTTCAGGCCAAGTATGATATAGCCCAGGAAGAATTGAAGGCTGAGAAGCAGGCTATGCAGGAGCAGTTAAAGGTAAATGAAGAATTGGCTGTAGAGAGGGATGAGGTTAAGGCAGGTACAAAGATGCTGCACTGTATTTCTTTGGCAAGGGTCGTGTGGATGCTATGAAGGAGCTCTTTGAAGTCGGGCCTTTTTGGAATCCCGACCGAAGTTGGTTGATCTCAATACCACTTATCCTGAGCTTTGTAAATTGCATGCTGACGAGGAAGTGGATTCTCCTCCATCCAAAGGGAAGAATAGTGATGCTGAAGAGGAGGGAGATGAAGAAGAGGAGGCTGCTGATGAGGGGATTGGCTCTGCTACTGTGTCCAAGGCGGGCTAGTTTGGTTTTTTATGTTGTGGAATTTTGTGTTGTTTTGGCCTATTCAGGGGGGATGTTCCCTGAACAAACAGTTTAGAACTTGTTTTGGTTTTTGTTGGCTTTTCCTGGATAAACGGTTGTTCTTCCTGCCTGGGAAGGGTATATTCCTGGGTAGGTATTAATATATATATCCTTTCTTCTTTTGATTTTCTTGCTGTGCTTGAATAAAATTTGTACCTGTACATTCATGTGATATTTTTCTGTTAGAGTAATGCATGTCAGGAGGGCTTATGGCCCTCATTCCTGTGTTTATGGGGAATGGTGGCTCTATTTGCTTGTCAGGAGGGCTTTTAAGAATGAGGGTGGTTGCCGGTCAGGAGGGCTTATGGCCCTTAGCCTGTCAGGAGGGCTTATTTGACAAGTACTCTGGTCTATTCCACCATTGTACTTGCCTTTTTATGTACTGAGCTCAGTTTTAGTTTTTAGGGCACGCAGGTGCCAAATTAGAGCATTTTTAGAAATGCTATTCAGGTTGGGTGGAGTGGCCCTCAATCCTGAATATTTGTTTAAGCCTAAAGTGTAGCATATAATAAGTGAAAAGAAGGCGTAAAACAAGTTTTCAGGATTTGAAATAAAGTTTTAGATGAAGCTAAGAATAACAGGCAAGCAGCTTAGCACATAGCAGGAAGTTCTATTGACATGTATATAGGGTAGGTGGTTTTACCTGCTTCTTAGATATGAAATAGTTTCAAATGGGAAATGTTCCAGGATCTGGGGATCATTTCTCCTTCCAAAGTTTGTAACCTGTAAGCTCCTTGTCCTACTATTGAATCAATTAGGTACGGGCCTTCCCATGTAGGGGCTAGTTTGCCTGCGTTCTTTTCTCTGGTGTTGGGGAAGACTTTCCTTAGGACCAGGTCTCCCTCTTTGAATACTCTGATGTTGACATTTTTGTTGTAACTTCTGGCTACTGCCTGTTAGTAGGCGGCTATCCTGACTTTGGCTGCATCCCTTAGTTCTTCTGTTAAGAGTAGGTTATCCTGCAATAGGGGCTTGTTCTCTTCTATGGTGTTCAAGCTGCTTCTGGTAGTTGGCACATGAATTTCTGCTGGTATTACTACTTCGCAGCCATAGACCAGGGAATATGGTGTCCGGCTTTGTTTGTTTTGGGTGTGGTCTGTCGGCCCATAGGACTAAGGGGAGCTCTTACGCCCATCTTCCTTTTCTCCTTTTCGGCTTTTTCTTGAGCAACCGATTACTACTTTGTTACTTGATTCTCGCTTGGCCGTTGGCTTTAGGGTAGCCTGGTGTAGATGTGACTAGGTTGATATTCCATTGTGCACGAAGTGTCTTTGTTCTTTTTCCCACAAATTGTGTACCATTGTCACAGACTATTTCTGAAGGTATTCCATATCTGCATATGATATTCCTTTTGATGAATGATATGACATCCTTTTCTTTGACTTGCCTATAAGAGTATGCCTCTATCCATTTGGAAAAGTAGTCAGTCATTGCTAGCATGAAGACTTTTTGTCCTGGTGCCTGAGGTAGCTTGCCTACTATGTCCATGCCCCATTTCATGAATGGCCAGGGGGCTGAGATGGAATGTAGTAGCTCTGATGGTTGATGGATATAAGGGGAGTGGATTTGGCAGGCTTCACATTTTGAGCTATATGCTATGCAGTCAGCTCTCAGGGTTGGCCAGAAGTAGCCTGTCCTGAGAATTTTACTTGCCAGGCTTCTTCCACCTTTATGATTTCCGCAGTATCCATCATGTATGTCTTCTATGACCTGGCTGGCTTCATTTGGTTCCAGGCAACGTAAGTAAGGTCCAGCCTGAGACTTTTTAAACAGGGTGTTATTTATAATGGTATAAGTGGAGGCTTTGATTTTCAGGGCCCTTGCTTCGTTTTTATTTGTAGGGAGTATTCCCTGTAAGAACCAATCATAGTAGGGTTTAGTCCAGGAAGTTGTGTCTTCCTGGATAGGGCAAATTTGTTCAGGCCTTTCTATGGTTGGTTCCAACAGGTGGACGATGGGTATTTTGTCAAACACAACAGGGCTGAAGTTTGATCCCAGGCTGGCTAGGGCATCTGCCTGGGTATTTAAATCCCTTGGTATTTGGTCAATGTCAAAGGTTTTGAATTTTTTGCAAAGATTTTTGACATATTCCAAATAGAGTATCATCTTTGAATCTTTTCCAGCATATACTCCTTTGACTTGATTGGAAATTAAGAGAGAGTCATTTTTTACCTTGAGGTTTGCTACACCGAGTTCTATACATACCTTTAGTCCAGCAATCAGGGCTTCATATTCAGCCTCATTATTTGTGGCTTTGAATTCACAATTAATAGCCTGTGCAATTAGGTCTCCCTGTGGTGACTTTAGGACTAGTCCTAGGCCGGTGCCTTTCATATTTGGTGCCCCATCTACATGGAGAGTCCATTCCTGGTCTGTCTTTTGGGTGTCAAGGATATTGACCTCTTTTATGAGGTCTGGTTCTAGGGTAGGATGAATTGACCACGAAGTCGCTAATGCACGAGATTTAATTGCCGTCCGGGTTCAAAGGTTATATCATAGGTGCTAATTTGTACCGACCATTTTGCCATTTACGCCCGACAACTCGGGCTTTCTCGGACAGATTTGATAGGCGGGTTGGTTCTTACAATAATTGGGTGACTCTCAAAATAAGGTCGAAGTTTAGTGCAGGACATTACTAAAGCAAGTACATATTTTTCAAGTAAGCCATACCTGGTTTCTGCGTCTAGGAGACTCTTACTTACATAGTAAACTGGATCTTGTTGTCCATCAATTTCTTTGGTCGGGACTCCACTTACCTTTGTTTTTCTGTGATGAGATAGGTAGACCGTCGGGGTTCTCCTCTGTCTGGTTTGGCAAGTAGTGGAGGTGTAGTCAGTATGTTTTGAGCTCTGGAAGGCTGTCTCGTGTTCGAGGCAACCATTTGAATGCCTTGTTCTTCCCGAGTAGGTCATAGAATGCCTTGCACCTTGCGATGATCCGGAAATGAATCTATTCGGGTGGTCGCTACTCGTCTTGTCGGTTTTTGAATATCCTTGATCGACTTGGGGATTCGGTTCTAGTATGGCTCTTATTTGTTCTGGGCTGGCTTCTATTCCTCTTTTGGTCACCATGTAACCTAGGAATTTGCCTGAAGAGACTCCAAAATGGCATTTGGATGGGTTAAGCTTCATATTAAATTCTTCCAGGATTTTAAAGGCTGTCTCCAAGTCCCTGACATGATCTTCAGCTTTCTTTGATTTGACTACCATGTCATCAATATAGACTTCCATTGTGTCTCCTATTTAGTCTTTAAACATTGTATTGACCAGGCGTTGGTATGTTGCCCCTGCATTTTTCAGGGCAAAGGGCATTGCTGTGTAGCAGTATATGCCTCTTTCCGTGATAAATGCAGTATGTTCCTGATCAGATGGGTGCATCTTGATTTGGTTGAATCCACTTGAGGCATCCATAAATGTCAGGAGTTCATGCCCTGCTGTAGCATCCACCATTGCGTCTATGTGTGGGAGCGGAAATGGGTCTTTTGGGCAGGCTTTATTGAGGTCTGTGTGATCTACACAAACTCTCCACTTGCCATTCTTCTTTTGTACCACCACTACGTTGGCTAGCCAGTCAGGGTACATGACTTCTCTTATCATTCCCATGTCTAATAGTTTGTCCACTTCTTCATTAATGATAACATGTCTTTCAGCGGCAAACTTTCTTCTTTTCTGCTGGACAGGCTTATAAGACTCATCTATATTTAGTTTATGCGTAATAATATTGGCATCTATACCGGTCATGTCAAAATGTGACCAGGCAAAACATGAAGATTTACCTTTAAGAAAACTTACTAATTCTGGTCTGATGTTATCAGGGACATCAGATCCTACCAGTACGTGCCTGTCAGGGTACTCAGGGTCTAAAATTATTTGATCAGTTTCCATTTTGGTTTCTGCCACATGAGTTGTCCTGACAGGATACTGTAATTGCTAGGCGAGAGACTTACCTGCCTTGGAAGGCTTCAGTGACTCAGTATAGCATTCCTGGGCTGATTTATGTTCACCTTTTATGGTTGCTACTCCCCATTCTGTTGGTATCACTAGTAGAAAAATATTTATTTGCTGCTCACTATTTGAGGCGTTTTAGTCAAACAGCAGCAAAAGCTAAAATACTTTTATTTTATTTTTTAATCTACAAGACCTATATGCGGCGTTTCGTTTAAACACACGCTGCAAATGACTTATTTGAGGCGTTTCTTAATCAAACGCCGCAAATGTCTCTACTCTCTAGGCAATTCTTAAGCGTGTTTTCCCTATTTCCTTTTCACTGTCATTTTTCTTGCCCTTTTTATCACTCTCTCTCTCTTCATCTACTTGCTCCCTTTCAATGTCGACGACTGAAGATCCATTCGGAACGACGACTAGCCACTCCGTAAGAATGAAGACCACATAGGAACTACGATAACGACAGCCACCCTCACTCCTTTCAACGACGGCGATGACTAAACACAGCCGCACTGATGGCGAAGACTATACCGCCGCCATCATCTCCTTAATTAGGTACTTATATTAATTAATTAAGCATTTCCATTTTCCCTGTTCATCTGAAATCTAGTTTAAATTCTGTAATTAATGAAGAAATATTGCATTTTTGATCAATTTTAGGGTTTATGATTGAAATCCCACTTCAAGATGAATTTGAGTAGAAAATGAAGCCATATATTGTACCTGCTGCTGCCCGTGATCCTTGAAAGGTTACAATTACTGTCTCTTATTGATTTTATTGATCAATGAATGTATTATTGTATTCTGAAATTGATGCTATAATGTTGGTGTAGTTGATTTTGATTAATTTGGGTATGAGCATTCCAATTGTCTCTAGGTTCGGTGGAGCGGAAGGTTCACTATTTCAATTGACATCTTATTTTATATTGCGAGTTTCAGGATGCTTGTTAATACATCAATAATGAAACTCCTGACTAGTCTTGAGTAATGACTTATTTTTAATGTTTCAAGATGCATTTTTCATCGTGGCCTACTTTAAAAAATGGATCATGAAACATCGACTACTTTCAGTGTATGTATCAAAATTTGTGATGGGTTTGCAATTTTATTTTATTTTATTTTATAATGAAACTACCTTATGCTCTGGTTTCAGTGAATAACAGTGGCATGATATTTTAAACGACTTTGTTAGCATTTGTAATGTTATATGAAAGTGTTTGAAGATATGATTTTCTTGATCCCCAAATTTGCTTCAGTGTAACGAAAACTTAACAGCTATATGTAATGCACAAGCTATCTCAGATACCAATAATTCCCCTCATTGACAGTAAAGTGACCGAGTATACGCCGGCCGTTGGATAAGTCTGCTTCAGCGCTTCAATTGGATCAATTATATATAAGGTATACACTACTTGCTCTTCTTTTCTTTTAGGGAATTAAACTTCAACTCCATCAATTATTTTGGTATTACATGTGTGCTCTAAGTAGTATATGTCACTCAATGTCGTTTGTGTATTGTATTATATGGTAGAGATCATGATGTCTGATTTACGCTTTACTGTTTTAGCTAGGGACTTCTCAAATCTATATCATTCGGTTGCTTTCTCCATCATTTATACACGCCACTTATACCAGCACTGGTTCGGTTGCATCCCCTCTTCCCACGATCTTGTCCCCTAGTGCAGCTAACATAATTGTTTATTTTCTCAAATTCTCAATTTGATGGTTTAATTTCTTATCCTATTTTCTCTCTTGTTGAGATGAGGAGTGAATGGGCTTATTTGGCTTCTTATTGAAAGAAGTTTCCCATCCGTCCTTCTAATCTCATGTTAGTAATCGTTTCTTATGCTTT
This sequence comes from Silene latifolia, assembly GCF_048544455.1. NCBI lineage: Eukaryota > Viridiplantae > Streptophyta > Magnoliopsida > Caryophyllales > Caryophyllaceae > Silene > Silene latifolia. The sequence continues at coordinate 25,206,682 of NC_133534.1, forward strand.
GTATCTGTACTATTTCATGCTTGCCCAAATGCGTGACTTGACCAACTTAATACAAGTGACCATCATTGGCTTCTTTTTCCATGCTTTGTCATCACAAAGGTAGTTCCTTTCTTTAGGTGTTTTTTGGTTTGCTACAAGTAGCTCTTTTCTTTCGTATTTGTGGTCCACTAGCTAAGGATTTTAATGATAGTGGTAAATGGTAATGCACGCTTCTAAGTTCTACCTGATTTAAGTGGTTTAGTTTTTTTTTCTCGTTTGATGTAATGCACGCCTCTTTATGATCATGTCTTACTCGCCCTGTTTAGAAATGTTATTAGCTCGACTTTGGCGCTTCTTTTTAATTCATTTCTTTAGGCTTTACTGATTTTGCATTTGTGTATTAATTTAGGAACGAACACTAGTAGAAAAATATTAATTTCAAATTAGCGCTGGTAATCCCATTATCGTTTACTTGTTCTTGTCGTTTTCAATTCTTTTGTTAAGTTCTAAGATGGGGGCTCTACTTTGGTATATTGTCGCCGTATTCTTAGTTGCCCATCAAATGTTTGATCCTTTGTCTAGCTCAATTCCAAGTTGAGACGTATTTTGAGTGGGAGGAGAAATCATTTTTCCATTTCCGTTCCTTAAACAACACTCATTGTTTTGCAGGTGGTTCATTTGGCAGGGTAAGAGGGGGGAGATCAGTGCTGCCAGAGAAAGGAGTTTTTCCTCTAGATCATATGCATGAATGCGACCTGTACTTCCTTATTACTCAACTTTTATCTTTTGTTTTAAAGGGACCATTTGTTTATATGTGATGTCATTCACCTAGGATCTCAATGCAGGAGAAAAACGTGTACCTTAACTGCCTTAAAACCTCAAGGTCAGCAGTCTGAAAAATGTAGAGAATTTTCAAAGAAGTATTTACACTGCCGTATGGAGAAGTGAGTTTGTATACTCTTCTTATCTCCTCCTCACTTTAAATTTGGGGTGGAATTGTTATTTGGAAATTATATGTCAATTTTATTAGGAGTTTGCAGAAATTTAATGGCAAAAAAAAAACACGTCAGAGCTTGGATTTGATAAGTATGGCGTAAAAGATGAATCTGTAGACAAGGATGATGGCAAGCAGATTGTGTTTTGGTGTGGCTGGAGCAATTGTGGGTAAGTAGAGTATTTCTCCATGTGTTGACGTCTATTATGTTATTCAATTGTGTTGATGAGGGCGTCAATTGTGTGACTGTTGATGGTGACATCAAAATTTGAGGGATCTGAAGGAGGGGCATCTAATCTCTTTAGCCGTTAAAAGAACCCCTTAATTTTACATTTTATGCAAATATGACCTCAGTATGATTAGTTCAGCATTCTGTTATGAAACTCATACTTGGTTGCTGATGCGTGTCCAAAATATGATGTTTCACACTTTATTCTACACGCATTTCAGAGCTCAAATGTGCAATATATGCCATTATTTCCCTATTTTCCTCTACTTTCGTGTTTTCGTCTATTATTGCAGAAATATGAAGAATTGAGCGGAAATCGAGCCAAATCCGTCCCTAAGTAATTAACATTGCATTTGACATGAAGTATTGACTCGAGGAATGAGCTTGGTGCGCGTTTCAAGGCCTAAAGATAGCAAAAGCATGGGTGCGTACGAGTTTAACAAGCGAAGAAGTGCTTCTCGCAATTGCAGCCTGCTTCAGATGGCTATATCTCGAGTTCTAGACCTGATAATCGAGTAAATCCAGTTGGAGGTGAAAGCTTATCCTTTTAGCTTTCCAACGCCGCATAGAACGCCTGATTTGACCAAGGAACGAAGAAATGGCAAAATTTGTTTTAAGATCGGGTGCGCTGCAGAATTCGTCGAGAATGCACTCTCGTCAAAGAATCTTGGTCGATCGATCGATGTTTATGGTCGATCGACGAGCACGAGATCGAAGCTACCGTTCAAGTATAGTTTGGTCGATCGATCGAGAAACGTGGTCGATCGACCACTCCACGAGCTGATACGAGAATTAAAAGATCGAGATTTATCAAGCCCATAAGTGTTTAGGTTTAGGAATAATGTTACGTGATACTCCTATATAACGTAACCTAGAACGTTAAGTTTGATATTCAGTTTTTACATCAAGTTTTATTTGAGTTTTACATTCAGTTTAGAATAATTAGGGTTCAAGGTTTGCTTCGGTTTTGAATACAATTTGCTTGGATAATTCGGCCTTGTTCTTTTCCTTCACAATTCTACACGGTATTCTACTGTTTCTATTTCAGTATTTTGCTTATAGTGTTAGAATTGCTAGATCAGTTTCCCCAAAGCCGAACTGTTGTTTTATGTTAATTGTTTCTTCCGCCGTTTTAAACATGAATTCAATAGTTAGATTTATCATTGATGTTATTTTTGTTACCCTTAGAATGAGTAGCTAAATAGTTAGTGCTAGGATGTAGGCGAATTATAGTGTAGGCGGCGTAGAATAAACACTGATGAATCGCATGTACGATCGATCGATCGATGCTATGCGTGGTCGATCGGCCCGACCACGTGAGGTTTTCCTTTCGTTTTAATTGTTTTAATTCTTAATTCGACGAATCGAGTGCACACGACTAGTTGGATGTTTAGGATATGACTGACCCATTAGATCGAGAGATAGGGACAGTTGTTAGACCACCAATTAAAATGACTAAACTATGCTAAGATCGAGAGATAGGTAAAGTTTAGATTATAAGTCACTTTTCAGGACGAAAGTCAGTATTAGTGATATTAGGGACTTTTAGCGAGATCGAAAGATGCTATCTGTTAAGAGTGGACCGAGAGGACCTCTTGTTTTCCCGCCTCATGTGCTTTGATTTAGACCTGTTTAGTATCTTTGCCGAAACTATAACGAACCGACCATCCTAGTACCTCTTTTATTCTTGATATTTCATTAATTTACTTCTCTTTTATTGTTATTAGCTATAGACCAAATCAATCAAACCCCCACACAACTGTTACCTTAGACCAGATTTAGACAATTGAAATTCCCTTCCTCCCTGTGGTTCGACTCGTGCTACCACTAGCTTCTGTTAGTTTAGCTCGGAATTATAAATATTATTTTTGATACTAAACGACGGTATCAAATTTTGGCGCAATTCGTTTCGGGGAGGTAGCGCTAGTTTTAGTTGTTTTTATTTTGGTCATTTTTAGCCTCAAGGGAAGACGAGTACCTTGAGGCGGTTCTTATTTTCCTCTTTAGTGTTGTTCCGATAGGTCCTATAGGTCCTATTAGCAAGATTTTCAGGAGGATTCACCATGTTCCGTCCTTGGGAGCGGGTGGAATTTTGTGAGAGATGTGGTCTTTGAGGGGCATGATTCGTTATATCCGAGCAACTATGGACCAAGTTTATGCTCATAGGCAATATAAACAAGGTCAATATACACCGCCACATCCATACTATCAACAAGGCTTTCAAGAGCCTTCATATTCATTTGCACCACCTTCGCAAATCCCTCTTCCCTCTAACGAGATAGCGGATCTCAAGGCTATGATAGAAGAGATTTCGGCCAAAACTGCAGCATGGTTTAAATCAACTCACTCCCGAATGGCCGACCTTTATTCACTTCAACACCTGGAGACCGTGCATGCTATACGCGGTCGTAATGGGTCGACCCCTGAAAAGCCTGCTATGGAAAGGGTAAGCCCGGAAATTAATAAAGATGAATTGGGAAGAGAAGAGGCTAAATTCTCAGAGCAGAAGAATAGCGTTAGGAGTAGAATTGCTGCATTTGAAAGTCAATCGATCTCGCCTACTGCTGATATTGTTGATAAAGATGAGACCGAGCAAAAAGAGACCTTGAATGCCATAACACTGAGGAGCGGGTCTACTATCAGGGTCCATCGTGGCGAAAGATGGGTCGAAAAGAAAAGAAGAAAGAAAAGGCGTCTGTTAATAATGGCAAAATAAAGACGACTAAAGATAGGCGATCGATCGATCGCCTATCATGGTCGATCGACCGCCTTGAAAGAACAAATGGCGGAAGATTGACGAAGCGAAACTTCAAACAACAAGAGACCGATCGATCGATCGACCATCATGGTCGATCGACCGGTCCCCGACTTTCGGTGCTATCAGATTGAAAACCTCGATCGATCGATCGACGAACCTAGTCGATCGACCGAGGAAGTCTGCTGAAGGTGCTCGATTCCGTCCCCCAATGCCTAATGACTTGAGAGACCATTTGTTTTGGGGTACGACAACTCCGAAAATATTGAGGCAAGACCCGAGTCTTGATGGGTCACCCCGGTTCCAAGGTATGACCCCATGTCGGTTAATGGCTCACATTTGAGACGGTTTGAAGAAGGGTCGAGCTGCAACAAAGAGAAGGTAGTGGATTTTCAGCCTAAATCCACTAATGCCGGTGCGAGAGACTTAGAGGAGAGGGCTAAGTTACTTCTTTCAGCCCCATATCCGGAGAGACTAGTGCCGACAAAGGAACAGGTATCATTTAATAAGTTTGAAAATGTTATCCGTAGCTTAAATGTACAGGTTCCTTTTCTCGAGTTAGTTAACCAAGTACCCGCTTACACTAAATTTATGAAACAATTGTTGTCCAAAAAGCGGTCACTTGAAACAGTGCACACTGTCGCACTTACTGAGGAGTCTTGCTCCTATCTGTCTCACACTCGCGCCCCTTAAGTTAAAGGACCTGGCGGTTTCTCTGTTCCTTGCAACATAGGTACCTTCTCAATTGAGAGGGCATTGTGTGACCTAGGAGCCGATATAAGTGTCATGCCCTTGAGTCTAGCTAGGAAATTGAAATTGACTAGGTTTGCAATTACTAGCATGACAAAGACATGGATGGCCGATCGTTCGCGGTCCCACCAATAGGAGTCTTAGAGGACATTCTGTCCAAATAGGGAAGTTTTTCTTCCCTATTGACTTCGTTGTACTTGATATACCCGAGGACGCTCATATTCCTATTATTTTGGGTAGACCATTTTCGCACACCGCCGGGTGTGCGTTATAGATGTAGGCTCGGGGACGTTGACCTTTAAAGTAGGGAAACAGTCCATCGTTTTTACTCAGCCTGCTAAGAAGAAAGACCCCATGTGGCCGGTTACTTGTAATACGGTTTCTGAAAAGAAATCGTACTTTGTGCTTCCTGAATTAACTGTCTCTATTTCTACTCCTGTTGTAACACCTCCGCCCCAAATTGGGAGCAAATTGGAGGAAGATCTGTCTATTTCTGATATTGCAGGAGCTGGTTTGGGGAAGGGTGAGCTGCAAGTTGCTCCAGCTGCAAAGAAGCCAATCATTTCAAGGGGTGGTCTTGGTTGCCTAAGCTATGGCACTGATGAGGAAGTGGATGACGAGCCGGTCAAAGCAACGAAGTCGATTTGGATTCGACGATTCGAAGAGGTCATTGACTGGGGAGATGATGAGAGTATTGATCCGTTGAGCCATACGGATATTGAAGTTAAGAAGAGTGCAGCTGAGAAGATGAGCACTGCTGAGGCTACCTCATGTAGCCAGAAGCCGACGAAGTGGGCCATACCGTGGTCCTTCTTGATCAACTATTAGTTGATCAAGTTCGTTATAAACTTCATTTTATTGCTTTCGAACTATTTTATTTTCATTTTTATTGCTTTTGTGTGCGCGGAAACTCCGCTTTTATTTTATTTGCTTAGGATTTTTAAGTACTCTAGGCTTTATTCTGGGTTTTGCGCAATTTTGGGCGCGTATTATTGTGCACTTGCAGGTAGTTAGAGCTTGTCAGCTCAAATCATTGAGCTATTACGAAGAAATAAGAGGTTGCAGCAGTATTTTCAGTCGATCGACTGGCACCATTGGTCGATCGACTGATCTGCAGTTTCCAGACGATACTGTTCACGTTTGCATGGTCGATCGACTGGGTTATGTGGTCGATCGACCACCACTGCTGCTGTGTTTGTTCTCGACCTCTCCCCTGCTGTGTTTGGTCGATATGCGGACTTAAGGGAGTTTTCTGCTCCACTTTATTTTCCGTCATTATCTATTTCTTCTAATTTTTCTCAATTATGCACAAAATACTGCCTCAAATTTGCCTTCTCGATTTTATGCGTGGTATTTTCTGTCTTTCAGGCACTTTTATTGGTAGCACTGCTGGCTACTGAAACCTCCTAGCTCACGCTGGTTTGGGGAGGTTTCCTTTGCTGCGCTTAAAGTCTTGTGAGTTCCTTATCTTTTCTTCATGTCATTTTGTTTTTAATTTATTTTCTCGCAATTCCCGTTTTTCCATTTTTCTTTCATTATATGATTTTGCACAATGGGGACATTGTGCGATTTGGTTTGGGGAAGGGTTTTGCGTCGCACTTCATTCATTTGTTTGCATTCACGTTTAAATTTTGTTTTGCATTATTTATTTCATATTCGCTATATACAAAATTCAAAAATAAAAAAAAAAAAATTGAAAAAATTTCAAAAATTTCCATAAAATGCACGTTTATTTTAGCATATAGGTCGAGTCGGAACGGTAGTATTTCTATGATGATATTGCTTTTTGCACCTGTTTTGCCTGAGCCTTGCTTGACTTACATGTTATTAGTAGAATCACAAATGCATATCTACGAGTTTTCGTTAATTTATTCGCTGAACTTGAGACTTGACTTAGATTTTTGGCAAACTACTTATATTTTCTGAGGTTTAGAGCTTATAACTGGCGACATTCATGACCAGTTTATCTAGGATTGTGAGTAGTACTCCTTATGAGACATGTTTCCTTAATTCGCATGAATATGAACGTGATCTACTTAATACCTGTATGCATTCGGTTTGTGGTTTGTTGACACATGTGGTAGAGGTTTCCCTTTATTCATTTTACCCATGAACCCCTCATAGCCAAAAATAGCCTGTTGTCCCTTAACTACATCCTATATTTAGCCTGCCTTTGTCAAGCTAGTAGTTTTAGTTTTGGGAATGTGTTTATTTGCGGTTTGGTTATATGCTCATTTCGAGATGTTGAGTGAAATGGTGGAAGGAAAGAAAAGAAAATAATGGAATTGAAAAGAAGAGAAAAAAAAAGAGACGAGTGCTGTAGAATCCGGTCGATCGACTGACCATATTGGTCGATCGACTGCATTCCGAGAGAAAAAAAATAAGTTCGGAAAAAATCACATGTTGCAATTGTTATGATTTGGTGATTTCCACTCCCATATTATCATTTGTATTCTTTGGGGAGTCAAATTTTGTGGAGATTGTGAGTTTTGTGCCTTGAATTGGCACCGTATTGTATCATTTACATTGAGCTTGAAGTTGGGATTCGTTTATAGTTTGGATTGTAGTACTAGCTTGGCTTATTACTCCTCATATCCAAATTCATTTTAGCCCCTTCTTACCCTTTACCTCACATATCCATATTTACCTCGGCATGTGTCATGGTCATTTGTTGGTTGGAATGCATATGTACGGTCATAGAGATCATTTTCATATTTTATTGCTGGCATGTTCTTATAGGTCGTAGTTAGGTGAGCGTCATTACATGTTTACTCCTTTCTATCTTTACATATATTCACCTGTGCTTATTTGAGTGATTTGAGCGACCCGTGAGAGTCCAATTTGATAAGTCTCTACAGTTGATGGTTCAGCAGTTTTTAACGACTACATAACTCGTTTGCATGATTCATACGCTAATTGATTGTTGGTTATTGCATTAAATTGGTTTAGGCTTTACAGTTGTCAATTCGCTCTGAGATTGAACTCGTTCCTTTAGATCGAGTCTAGTTCTTGCTTGGGGACAAGCAAGGTTTGGTTTGGGGAGATTTGATGCGTGTCCAAAATATGATGTTTCACACTTTATTCTACACGCATTTCAGAGCTCAAATGTGCAATATATGCCATTATTTCCCTATTTTCCTCTACTTTCGTGTTTTCGTCTATTATTGCAGAAATATGAAGAATTGAGCGGAAATCGAGCCAAATCCGTCCCTAAGTAATTAACATTGCATTTGACATGAAGTATTGACTCGAGGAATGAGCTTGGTGCGCGTTTCAAGGCCTAAAGATAGCAAAAGCATGGGTGCGTACGAGTTTAACAAGCGAAGAAGTGCTTCTCGCAATTGCAGCCTGCTTCAGATGGCTATATCTCGAGTTCTAGACCTGATAATCGAGTAAATCCAGTTGGAGGTGAAAGCTTATCCTTTTAGCTTTCCAACGCCGCATAGAACGCCTGATTTGACCAAGGAACGAAGAAATGGCAGCTGTTTTAAGATCGGTGCGCGCTGCAGAATTCGTCAGAATGCACTACTGTCCAGCAATCTTGGTCGATCGACTGATGTTTATGGTCGATCGACCAGAGCACGAGATCAGAAGCTACTGTTCAGTATAGTTTGGTCGATCGACTGAGAAACGTGGTCGATCGACCACTCCACGAGCTGATACGAGAATTAAAAGATCGAGATTTATCAAGCCCATAAGTGTTTAGGTTTAGGAATAATGTTACGTGATACTCCTATATAACGTAACCTAGAACGTTAAGTTTGATATTCAGTTTTTACATCAAGTTTTATTTGAGTTTTACATTCAGTTTAGAATAATTAGGGTTCAAGGTTTGCTTCGGTTTTGAATACAATTTGCTTGGATAATTCGGCCTTGTTCTTTTCCTTCACAATTCTACACGGTATTCTACTGTTTCTATTTCAGTATTTTGCTTATAGTGTTAGAATTGCTAGATCAGTTTCCCCAAAGCCGAACTGTTGTTTTATGTTAATTGTTTCTTCCGCCGTTTTAAACATGAATTCAATAGTTAGATTTATCATTGATGTTATTTTTGTTACCCTTAGAATGAGTAGCTAAATAGTTAGTGCTAGGATGTAGGCGAATTATAGTGTAGGCGGCGTAGAATAAACACGGACTGAATCGCATGTCAGTCGATCGACTGCTATGCGTGGTCGATCGACTGACCACGTGAGGTTTTCCTTTCGTTTTAATTGTTTTAATTCTTAATTCGACGAATCGAGTGCACACGACTAGTTGGATGTTTAGGATATGACTGACCCATTAGATCGAGAGATAGGGACAGTTGTTAGACCACCAATTAAAATGACTAAACTATGCTAAGATCGAGAGATAGGTAAAGTTTAGATTATAAGTCACTTTTCAGGACGAAAGTCAGTATTAGTGATATTAGGGACTTTTAGCGAGATCGAAAGATGCTATCTGTTAAGAGTGGACCGAGAGGACCTCTTGTTTTCCCGCCTCATGTGCTTTGATTTAGACCTGTTTAGTATGCTGCCGCCGAAACTATAACGAACCGACCATCCTAGTACCTCTTTTATTCTTGATATTTCATTAATTTACTTCTCTTTTATTGTTATTAGCTATAGACCAAATCAATCAAACCCCCACACAACTGTTACCTTAGACCAGATTTAGACAATTGAAATTCCCTTCCTCCCTGTGGTTCGACTCGTGCTACCACTAGCTTCTGTTAGTTTAGCTCGGAATTATAAATATTATTTTTGATACTAAACGACGGTATCAGTTGCGATATGATAACATCTCTATTTGTTAATCTGTTGTTTATCTGCACTTTGCTGTTAGTAGAGTGTTTTAGTGCATTTTCTTGCTTGTACTGCTCATTCAATTTTCTCATAGATTTTCCAGAACACTAAAATTTTGCCAATGTTATGATCAGAAAAAAAAAAAAGCGGTGCTATGCTTCTTTCACTGTACTCGTTGGTTGATTTTCTTAAAGCTTATCTGATTAGTTCAAGCTATTGTCTCTTTGAGCTTGGCTAATATTTACTGATGTGCTAAATTTTGTGTCAGTGTTAAGCTTATCCTATTGATTTTTCTGGGTTTGTGTACAGACAAATAGAGGTAGTGTTAGCCGTATCTGGTCCCTTTCTCCTTTAACATATACTCAGCCTGTTTGTGACACCCTTAAATCTAGCGTTAGCTAATTACTTAAATTCTACAGAAAAACTGGTAGGATATGTTTGTAAATGGTTCAACTAGTCAAAAAGCTGCAATTTCAAAACATTTTCTAACTAAACCATTCACAACCAATCCAACATTCCCAAAAGACGGGTGCCAAACCTGCAATTGCTACAATCTAACTTACTTAACACCGCTAAAGGTAAGAAAATACATAATGATACAACCCAAAATGGAAAAGGGAGACATATGTCCCTTCGAATTATATACAAACCAAAAGTTAAAAGGTTATTTACATAACCAAAAGATAAAAGGTTTCTACAAAAGAAAATCAAAATAGGTCCAAGGTTTCTTGCTCACTAGCTCGTCTGTGACCCCAACAAAGCGTCAACAACCTGTCAATCGCATTTTATACAAACACGAAAGCCACAATTCAGTGGGGAGTAACTTCGAGTCCTCCCAGCCACGAATCGTCAAAATTAATGTAACATGTAAACAATTTGATAAACCATTTACTTATCATGTATTCCAACAAATGACCCCTAAACTGACCAAACTAAACTATCATGTGAATCAGATAACAAATAGTAATCCAAACTTTATCAACTGTAACCGGCTTACATCTCACCTATTACAGTTCATAAAATCACCATACAAGAAAGGGCAATATAACAAAGACAGGCATAAGTTCTTAGTCCCGTCAATAGTCACTTTGTAACTCAAGTCTATACCACGAGGTAGGGAAGGTAATCGAACCGGTATCTTGGCTCAGCGGTTACTATTAAGAAAACATGGCCAAGAGACAACACAACCCTAGCCTAAAATCACAAGAGACCTAGACATGCGGATACACACCACCGCACCCAAGACTCACAACTTTTTTAAAACAAAGTGAAGTGAGTACCCTAAGGACACCACCGAAGGGTCGGCTAGTACTTAAGTCGACCCCATACTATCAAAATTAGTACCGAGGTCATGCCCCAACTTGGATAAACATCCACTAGTCAGAACACAAAGGCTATCAAGCGGTGAACATATACTCGTCAAAGACTATAAAGACCTATCTATGATGAAGGCCGAAATACTCACCTAGGACCTAGTCACAGCTAGTCCCAGCTTGAATATTTTAGCCCACACCACCCAAGACTCACCACATAAGTCAAGTAAGACACCCACTTAACCTTAAGAGTGCAAAAAGTCCTACTTACCAACATAAATTCTAACATTCTATCATGTGAAAGCTATATAAATGTCTATTTACAGCATACAATCCCAACAGTTCCTCAATAAGAATTCAATACTAACTTCCAATTCTAGCAATTTTAACAATATTAAAGGCTTTAGGGGAATCTAGGGCCATTACTACAAAATAAGAAGCTATTTAAATTCAACTAACTAAATAAGAAGCTATTTAAATTCAACTAACTACACATGTGAAATAGAGATATAATAAATGGCCCAAAACAAGAAAAAGGCCGATTATCTAAATCATTCAACCGAATTTTTACCCGCAACCCTTGACCCTGCGACAGTACGGGTCAAATTGCGGCCGACCAATCACTCAATTAACTGACATCGCATCAGTCAAAGGGACTAAGACTCAGTTTTCGGCACAATCAACAAAACATTACATTTATCGCTATAAAATTCATTTTGTAAACTATCCTAACATGTGATAACTATTAATATAAGCACAATTTTACCATTAACATATTTTTTTTATTACTAGAATGATTCAATTCAAATTACTACCCTTTTGTTACTTATTCTATTCTAATATTAATTAGCCCGAAAAGACCAAGATTGTACGAAAACCCGCGAAACAAGCACGGACCGACCCGGGCCAACCCCAAGACCGGCCGGGCTGCCGTGGGCCGCCGGCTGCTTTGCCAAAGCCCGCCGCCGCACCATTTTCTCTTTTTTTTTCATTTTTATACATTATAAGACCGTCTGAACATTAATTAATCGTCCCAAATTCAATTTTGATAATTTAAACTAACAAAAGGCATAATTTAAGCTAACAATTGACATGCATGCAACCATTCTAAACATGTGAAAATTTCTACACCAACAAAAATCACCAAACATACAAAAATCAAAAACATGTGACGATCTTTCGTCGAGTAACTCGAAATATGTTACCTTAAGCTAGAAAATGAGCAATTAGCACCTCAAAACCGAAACCCTAACCACAACTAGCCGCTATCCTCTACAATATACGAGTCCCCGAACTCGTCTTCCAATCCTTCACCTAATTAAACAATAAAAACACAAAAATTAAACACAAAACCGAAATCACCGAAATTTGGTCTTAAAATAACTTAATGAAAATTGAAATTAGAACATACTAAGTTGTAGATCGTGTCGAGGGGATTCCGGAAAGGTAAATTATGCGAAAAACGGATAAGAAACGAGGAAGTTGTGTCGATTTCTAGCTTGATTTTATATAAAAATGGAGTTTGGAAGGTTTTGGAAGATGAACAAGGCAAAAACCAGAAAAAAAAGAAAGTGAGGGGAAGGGGAGCCGTGTAAGAGGAAAAGAAAGGACGGAATTCGGGTTTGAGTCGGGATTTTTCGAGTCGGTTTTGACTCGTTTCGATAATAATTAAATTCGTAAGTCAAATGCAAATTCCGTCAAGACCAAAGTTCTTAAACACGAGATTACAATAAAATTGAGTATTCATACGACCCATTTCCAATTTCGTTTACCCAACGTTCAAACGAATTGTCATTTTCCCCCCGATACGCCCTTATTTCGAAATAAAAGATTTTACACGGTTTAAACTATTTTTAAACATTTCAAAACTATCAAAATAAATACTTTTCTTCAAAATATAATAAAATTATATTTCTTTGAATTATTTTTACTTTAATTACTTTAAATATCAAATTTTATTTGATTAATAAATCATTTTTGAAATATATTAACGGTCCGAAATTACGGGGCGTTACACTGTTGATGATTATATTAAGACCAGTGAGGTTATAATGGACAGCTGTGTAGTAAAGAACAATTTTCAAATTGTGTGGTGGCACTTAAGTATTGTTAGCAGTTTGATTACCCGCTTCATTAAGGTATAATAGGCCAACACTTTTATACTGTACTGCTTGTGCTAATAGAGTAACAATGTTTTTTTAAGCGTCTTTGGTGGCTCTCGTTGATAGCTTAGATGGTGAAACAAGAATATTAACTTTCTTCCCTTAATAGAGTAACAATGTTTTCTTGGGTTGCTATTATTGTCCTAAACCTGACATCATCTGGGAATTGCAGATATGGCTCATAATAGACTTGCTGTACAGACCATAAGAGGAACTTTTGGCCGAGCTGGGCGAGTTCAGATCCAATGTAGCCGCTTTCTCGCCTTTCCTACCAAAGACGTTAATCATTCTGCCTAACAACAGGGATTCGAAGCTCTGGTGACACATTATGTAACAAGCGGAAAACTAAACCTGGATGCAAATGTAACGAGGTAACTTGAGTTGGGGTGTTCAATGCTTAATGGACGTGCTAGTTTAGGTCATATCGATCATAAGCTTTGATGAGTGTTTAGTAAGCGGTAACCCTTTTATTGTGCCGCTTCTATTCTCCTTTCCTTCTCTTAAACGATCGTTGAACCTTGTCTTTATGCTAAATTTTACGTATCTTCTACTTTCCCGAGATATCTTCTTAACTCGAATACCTCTTATTTTTGTCAACCGTTATCTTTACGGTCTGACTCCTTAGTTTCCTAACTTGTCAGATGCATGCACCCTTCAGAAATGTTTTACTGTTTCTCTATTCCGTTATAACTCCTTATCTACTTAGTATAGTTGGTACCTTGTTGTCCATGTTTACAGAGTTAGTGGGATGTGGTTTGAGGATTTTTGTATTTTGATTTTTGTCGGGAATTAGTGTAGGAGTTTGTGTCTGTATTTGACCATGTGATATGAGAGCTAGATTTTTGATGGAATTCTTATGATGGCAATGTTGTAGTCTCCTTGCGAGTTAAGGTTCGCGTGTTTTGGTGGTATAAGACCCACTTTGGTTTCAATTTGATGATGAGACTAATGGGATTAGTTTACCTGGGTGGAGTATTTCTATGGTTATTTTGGATTTGTTTTGGGCATTGTCGTTCGGGGATTGTCGTTTGTCATTTGATCCTTACTTTACGGAATTGGTGATTGATAGTTAAGTCTGTGGATTGTTATTGTAAATTTGGACCTTATATTTAATCCTTTGAGGAATCTTTCTATTGGAATTGGAATATTGTTGGGAAGTAGGATAGTGAACCTTGAGTAAACCGATCAGATGATTTGTGTGATGAACCCATTTATCTTATAGTTAGTGCTAATTATGAATTGGATAGTGCAACTTGTTGCTTGTGGGTTGGTTTCAAGCATGAATGCGTTTGAGAGTATTGAATCTTGGTAAGGGTATAATATTGGTACTAGTTTCGACTTTGGATTTTGAGTTTGTTTGATGGAGGATACTGGTGGAAACATTTTGATTGGGAAACTGTTAAGTTATAATTGTAGAGGATAGGATTGTCTCAAGGATTAGCTTATGAGTAGACTTGTCGAGGAGTGGTTCAGAGGGCTCTTTGGATTAGTGTGGCCTCTGGTTGTTGCCCTGTTGATGTTCGGAGGACCTAGTAGGATGACTCTGTGGTTGGATAATTGAGTGAACCTTTCTCGTTGCACCGATCTTCCTAATTCCGATCTCCGACAATTGTCATTCTTGTTATTCTGGCTTGTTCCGTTGTGCTCGCCTTTATGGAACTCATTTGACCTCTTGAGTAAAGCGTCTTGTTCGTTGACATCTTTATTGACCTCATCAAAAAAATTCCACCTGTAAAAGTTCAATTCCTTCTTGTCTGTTGGGTGTGAGTTCCCTATCGCGACTTGCACTTCTCATTTCCAAGTTGTTTTCCATCTTGCATAGATTCTATATAGTTTGAGTAAACTTTTGGTTCATTTACTTAGAGTAAATTTACAAATTGACCTTTTTCTATAACATTTGAACATGATTTCTCACTCTCTTTCAACCCTAGTGTTCGATTGGATATCTAAGCTATTTCTCGTTTTGTGTAATGATTCCTTTTCTTACTCTTTTCCCGAGTTACTAAGCCTTATTTAATCATAATTAGTAAAGATATTGTTCTTATTATAGAATTTTAAACTAAAAATTTGAAAATGCTTGTATGATTTTCAATGGTTTTAACATTAGTGAATGTTGAATCTCGTTGTTGGTGACGTCCCAATAATGGGTTTTCTCATTTATTGGTGTAGAAATATTTTTATATCTTGATATGAATATGGATGTTCTTGACTGATCAACAAGAGTATCACCGTTTCATTGAAAAAGATACCTATATTTTCTTATAACTATAAATTCTCTTTCTAAGTTTCGAGGACGAAACTTTTTAAAAGGAGGGGTGATTGTAACGCCCCGTAATTTTGGACCGTTAATATATTTCGAAAATAATTAATTAATCAAATAAAAGTGATATTTAAGTATTTAAAGTAAAAATAATTCAAAGAAATATAATTTTATTATATTTTGAAGAAAAGTATTTATTTTGATAGTTTCGAGATGTTTAAAAATAGTTTAAACCGTGTAAAACTTTTTATTTCGAAATAAGGTCGTATCGGGGGGAAAATGACAATTCTTTTGAACGTTGGGTAAACGAATTTGGAAATTGGTAGTATGAATACTCAATTTTCTTGTAATCTCGTGTTTAAGAATTTTGGTCTTGACGGAATTTGCGTTTGACTTACGGTTTTAATTATTATTGAAACGAGTCAAAACCGACTCGAAAAATCCCGACTCAAACCCGACTCCCTCCTTTCCTTTCTCCCTTTCACGCGTCAAACCCCCCTTCCCCTTTATTTTTTTCTGATTTTCCTTGCTTCCATCGTCATCTTCAACATTCAAAACCAAAACACCATTTTCAACCAAAAATCAAGCTGTTTTGGCCATAATTTATTCGTTTCTTATCGGATTTTCACGAAATTTACCTTTCCGGAATCCCCTCGCCGAGATCTACAACTTAGTATGTTCTAATTTCAATTTTCATTAAGTTGTTTTAAGATGAAATTTCGGTATTTTCGGTTTTGGTGCTTATTTATGGTGTTTTTATGGTTTATTTAGGTGAAGAATTGGAAGACGAGTTTGGGGACTCGTATATTATCGAAGATAGCGGATAGTTGCTAGTTAGGATTTGGGTTTGAGGTGCTAATTGCTCTTTTTTCTAGCTTAAGGTAACATATTTCGAGTTACTCGACGAAAGATCGTCACATGTTTTTGGTTTTTGTATGTTTGGTGAATTTTTGTTTGAATAGTAGTTTTCACATGTAAAATTCGTTGCATGCATGTTTAATTTATGCCTTTTGTTAGTATAAATTAATAAAGTTGAATTGGGGACGATTAATTAATGTTCAGACGGTCTTTTACTAGACAAAAATGGAAAAAAATGGTGGTGTAGGGGGACGGGCAGCAGGCCCGTGTCAGGCCCACGGCTAGCCCACGGCGGGCCCGGGTCGGTCCGTTGCTTGTTTCGCGGATTTCCATGTAAAATTCGTCATTTCGGGTTTATTAATGACATAGTTAGTATGAGTACACTTTAGGAATTGAATCATATTAGTAATAAAAATTATGTTAAGGGTAAAACTATGCTTATATTAATAGTTATCACATGTTAGGATAGTTTACAAAATGAAATTGTAAATAATAGGCTCAGAATGAATTGTATAGCGATAATTGTAATGCTTTGTTGATTGTGCCGAAAACTGAGCCTTAATCCCTTTGACTGATTCGATGTCAGTCAATTGAGTGATTGGTCAGCCGCAATTTAACCCGTACCTGTCGCAGGGCTGGGGTTGCGGGTAAAAATTCGGTTGGATGAAATTTTGAATGAATTAGATAGCCGGCCTTTTTCTTGTTTTAGGCCATTCATTACATTTTTTATCTCACATGTGTAATTAGTTGATTTAAGTAGCTTTTTATATTGTAAAAACGGCCCTAGTTTCCCAGAAGCCTTTAATTTGGTTAATATTGTTAGAATTGGAAATTGGTATTGAGGATTCTGTTGGTTTATCTGCTGATTAGACATTTATATAGCCTTTCCCATGATAGAATATTAGAATTTAGGTTGGTAAGTAGGACTTTTTGCCCTCTTATGGTTAAGTGGGTGTCTTATTTGACTTGTGTGGTGAGTCTTGTGTGGTGTGGGCTAAAGTATTCAAGCTGGGACTAGTTGGGACTAGGTCCTAGGTGAGTATTTCGGCCTTCATCATAGATAGGTCTTTATAGTCTTTGACGAGTATATGTTCACTGCTTGATAGCCTTTGTGTTCCTGACTAGTGGATGTTTATCCAAGTCGGGGCATGACCTCAGTTACTTATTTTGATAGTAAGTGGTCAGCTTAAGTACTAGCCAACCCTTCGGTGGTGTCCTTAGGGTACTCACTTCACTTTGTTTTAAAAAAAGTTGTGGGTCTTGGGTGCGGTGGTGTGTATCCGCATGTCTAGGTCTGCGCAGATTTTAGGCTAGGCTTGTGTTGTCTCTTGGACATGTTTTATTAATATTAACCGCTGAGCCAAGATACCGGTTCGATTACCTTCCCTACCTCGTGGTATAGACTCGAGTTACAAAGTGACTATTGACGGGACTAAGAACTTATGCCTGTCTTTGATATATTGCCCTTTCTTGTTTGATGATTCTATGAATCATAGAAGGTGAGATGCAAGCCGGCTATGGTTGATAGAGTTTGGATTACAATTTGTTATATGTTTCACATGTTAGTTTAGTTTGGTCAGTTTAGGGCTCATATGTTAGAATAATTGATAATTGAATTATTTATCATCTTGTTTACATGTTTTACTACATGTACATTAATTTTGACGATTCGTGGCTGGGAGGACTCGAAGTTACTCCCCACTGAATTGTGGCTTTCGTGTTTGTATAAAATGCGATTGACAGGTTGTTGATGCTTAGTTGGGGTCACAGACGAGCTAGTGAGCAAGGAACCTTGGACCTAGTTTAGCTATTCTATTAGTAAACCTTTTCCCTTTTGGTTTTGTATATAATTTGAAGGGACATATGTCTCCCTTTTCTATGTTGGTTTGTATCCTTATATTTCCGCGTCTTTAGTTATGTATGTAAATTAGTTTATCAGCTTTTGCAGGGTTTTTGACACTCTTCTTGAGTTGGATTGGTTGTGAATGGTTTAGGAAGAAATTTTTTTGAAATTGCAGGTTTTTGACTAGTTGAACCATTTACAAACATATCCTACCAGTTTTTCTGTAGAATTTACGTAATTAATTAAGGCTAGATTTAAGGGTGTCACAAGGTGTATTTCTCCCAGTGTGTTCCTTGTTTCTCCAATGAATCCTACTAGGACATTAGACTTCTTTATGATTTGGCTTTCATCAATCTTCATTGCTTCAAGGACATCAATCATGATCAGGTTTACTGAACTGTCTCCATCTACCAGGATTCTCATGACACGTGAAGTCCCTATTTGCATGGTGATGACCAGGCTATCATGGTGGAGGTCTGGAATGCCCTGCATATCAGTGTCGTCAAAAGTAATTTGAGGTAAATTGCTAGGTTTAAAAGGAGATTTCATTTTTGACTCCCTGGCAATTTTCTTTGCAGCTGATCTGGTCAGGCCACAAATTTCTGATCCTCCATTGATGAATTTGACTTCATAGATGGGTGGTGCAGGGGGCAGATCACGTTGTTGCCTTTCTGTGTTTCTTCTTGTTCCATCATCCTCCCTACTTTTTGTTGGCATTAGGTCTTTCAGGTATCCTTTCTTTAGCAGGTAAGCCACTTGTCTGCGTAATCCCAGGCATTATTCTATTGTGTGCCCTATATCCATGTGAAATTCACACCATTTGGTGGTATCCTTCCTTGGGTTGGGGTTGTCTGACTTCTTTGGCCACTTGACAATGTCTCCCATATGGTCAAGTCTTTTGATCAGTCCTGCAATGTCAACAGAGAAGTTATATTCTTGAATAGGAGGATGAGTATAGGAGTTACCTCGTTGTTCATATGTGTAGTTGACTTCTGATCTGTCTGGTCTTGTGTAAGGAGATGGTCTGGAACTGCTTCCTCTGTGGTTAGAACTCTTTCTGTTGACTTTGTCGTATCCCGAATTACTGTCAACATTGTCTACCTTGTAGCCTTTGTCTTCTTCCAGCCTGATGTAGCCTATGGCTAATGCTTGGACGTCTTCAAAGGTATGACAGGGCTTCATGGTCATTGTATCGTAGAAATCACTGTCCAGGGGTAGCCCTTGCCTGAAAGCTTCAACGGCTGTTCCAACATCACATCTGGGGATTGAAACTTTTTCTTTATTGAATCTTGTCATGTAGGATCGGATGGATTCTCTAGGCTTTTGTTTAACCCTGTATAGGTCACTGGATCTCTTTTCTAGTTCCCTGCTGCTGGCAAACTGATGATTGAGAGAATTGACCAGGTCAGCAAAGGACTTGATGCTTCCATTTGGCAGGTTTATGTACCATTGCAGGGCAGGTCCGTTCAGAGATGTTCCAAATCCCTTACACATGCAGACTTGACGTAGTTCACTGGGAATTGATCTTTGCCAAAGCATCCTTTGCTTGTAATAGGCAACATGGTTTTGTGGATCTGTGGTTCCATCATAGATTCTCATTGAGGGAATCACAAATTTCTTTGGCAGGTCTATTTTTGCTATTTCATCCACAAAGGGTGAATCAGCATAGCTCTCTGGATTTGCTTCTTCAATTGGGGTAGGAACTCCTAGAATCTTTTCAAATCTCTCATGAAGTTTTTGGATTTCCTGGAGCATAGCCATCATAATGGTCGTGTTAGTCTGATCTGATGAGGTCTCTTCATTTTGGAGTTCTCTTGAGTTTGTCTCTTCTCCTGCTTTGGACTTTGATGGAGTAGGAGTACCAATATTGGAGAAATCAATGTTCCTTATGATTGAGGAGAATGGTGTGCCAGGCTGGACTTTCAACTTTGATCCTGAAGCTTTTTCTCCCAAATTTGTATTTTTAGGCTAGATTCTCGATTCTTTCAATTTTGCCACTACGCTTCGGCACTGGACCATTTTTTGTTTCAGTTGTTCTATTTCCAACAACTGTTGTTTGGCAGCAGCTAATTGTTGGTCAACGCTATCTCCTGCCATCTTTTCTTAGTTTTTTGTGGTGTTTAGTTATGGGCTTTGATTATTTTTGAGCTAGATGCCCCACGGTGGGCGCCAATTGTTTTTGTGGGTTTTTATCGACCTTGAATATCCCGGAATTTATATGTAGGGTGATCTAACTCAAACAACTCGCCTGATTAGTATAGTTAGGTGCAAAATGAACTAATAAATAATGACACAAAGATTTTATACGTGGAAAAACCCTGGGAATAAGGGAAAAAACCACGGGTACCAAGCCATGAGTGATTGTTACTATGATTTTAGGTAGCCTGACAGAGTATAGATATATCAGGCGTGACAGGCGAAATTATAATGCTTAAGAATATAAAAGAGTAGGTGAAAATGAGAATGTATGTCATCATCCTTCTGATTTTGTTTTCTCTTCTATTTATACTTGATTTCTGCCCCTCCCTCTATGCCGTTTAGGGTTCCTGGTAAATAGGGAATGTGCCATATTTACCCGGAGGTGGTTGCCATCTCTTCAACCGTTGCTTTTGACTATGCTTCTTATATTTTCTTCTTTGAATTAGTCTTCCTTGTTTATAGGGAACATATGTTGATTGCCTAGTCTTTGCCTGTTGTGCCTGAGTTATTTTCCTCCCAGGTTGCTCAGGTTGATTATCGCCTGTCTTGTATCAATTCCTGCTTGGTGCCTATCCGTGTTGAATCAATGCCTGGTTTCAGATGTCTTTTGCCTGGAAGTTGTCTTTGGTTGTTGCCTGGCCTATGTTAGGTCAGGCAGGATAATTTTGGGCCCAACACGGTCGCCTACCAATACCGCCTGGAGGTAAGCCTAACAATACTCAGAATCCTCTTGGAGTTCTGATGATCACAAGTGAAGAATCTACCTTAGATTGTTCACACCTCATTTCTCCAGTCGAAGATGAGATCCATGCAATAGAAGATGAGGGGAGTTGCTCTACCATTTCCCCTACCATCACCGACTTTATCGCATGGGCAAGAAGTGTGAATATACAAGTCTGAGAACTAGAAAGTGTAGTGTCATCCCTACGTAATCCAAGAACCATGCCTAAGGAACGTGCGCCACTATTCCCTCTCGAAATTCTACAATGCAAGAAGTAGTAGCCGTGGTTGATGAGCTAATCGACCAAATCATTCACTTGGAAGCCGAAATCATAAGGTTGAGAGAATTCGCTACTATCAATGGAGTATGGGCCGATGACGACGTAGACGAATACCTCACCGAACACTACCTAGTCAAAGTCAGTGAGGAGATAGTCAAGAATAGTGAAGACCAAGATATAGACCACCTTACTCGTTCAGGGCGTCCATATCAAAATGTTTCTCAGAATGGTCCCATAGCTAATGGTCCACTTGCTAACACCAACGTCGTCACACCAAATGATGGTGAGGATACATCTACCGACCATTTACTAAAACAACTACAGAAGACAAAGGCTGATCTTTCAGTCTGGCAATTAGTTGCAAGCTCATTCCCTCATCGCCAAGCATTCCTACAAGCCTTGGCTAAATTAAATCTAGCACATGACTCTACACCTGAGGATGTAGTCAACTTGTTCTTCCAAGATTCCACTAAGCTAAGTAACCCAGTTACTTTCTCGGATGAGGACTTGCCACCTTTCGGTGCTAGTCACAACTTGGCTCTATACATCACCGTCATTTGCTTATAGAAGAATGTGCCAATGACTTTGGTAGATGATGGCTCGGCGGTCAATGTCATACCATTGAAAACGGCATATAAGTTAGGCATGAAAGAATCAGACTGGACCCCTACCAACCAAGGTGTTCGCGCATATGATGGTACACGACGAAAAGTGGTAGGACTAGTCAACCTCACCATAGTCACAGGGCCAATTGAGCGAAAGGTTAACTTTCAAATAGTGGACATTGAAGCATCCTTCAACATACTTCTGGGAAGACCCTGGATTCACGCTTCCAAAGCGGTAACATCCACCCTCCACCAGAAGATCAAGATCCCACTGGATGGCAAAGTGGTGATGATCACTTCGTCACTTATCAAGGCAGTAATAGAAAAGATGTCAAGCAACCAAGTGATTGCAGATCCAGTATATGAGCTTGGGGGGCTTCCATAGCATAAACCTTGTAGAGAGCGAGTTGGCACCTTTGTACTTCAATCCCCACTCTAATTTAGTGGTCAACCACATACTCAAGTCTCGGGGATACTTCCCGGGAATGCCATTGAATCATGTCCAAAGAAATACCTTTGCACCTTACAAAGAAGGAAACTCTCAAATAATACCTCTGCGATTAGGATACAAACCCACTAAAGAAGAAGCTCTAGAAATGCTCACACAGTTCCAAAACCGCAAGTACATGGGAATCCAAATGCGACCCTACCTCCTCGCCCTAAATGGATACTTCGTTAGAGAAGGGAGTCAAGAACGCTTTCACGGGTTTCCCGAACCTTGGCACTACATAAAAAAGCGACTAGCTGGAATCGAGATCTTTCACGATTGCTACTTCATTCCTTCGGAAACGGTTCCTACCGTCAAAACTCGTCAAGCACCTTGCTTAGACGAACAAGCTGTTAACTTATTGTTTGGAGAAGATCGATTTGTTAGCCGCACAGGACGAGATCATTACCATGATACTTTAGGATGACCACTTCAACCCTACCGCGTTGATCACAAAAACCAGTTCAAATCAGCAAAAAGGATGGAGAAAGTCAATCAAATGGACCAACAACCAAGGAAGACTCTTCAAGCTTACCACTGGAGAAGGAGAGATGTTCAAAGGAGAACCAGAAGACAACGAATTCGAGTCAGAGTCAGAGTTGGAGTCAGAGTCTAGAGAAGTCATGTCGTCACTCCCAATCCCCTTGTTTCTCCTAGCATAGCATCGAGTAGTAACAGTAGTCCGGGAAATGTCCCGACAGCTGTTCCTTTACCGCCACTGACTACTGAACAGATGGCTTCTTTGTTTCAACTCTTTTCAAAATTTAATATGAATAAATCAGATTCAGCTTACTCTTTGTGTTATTCTGAATGCAATTTTGTTTACGATGATAATGAGGATGACCGAGACCCAGACTTAATCGAACTACCTCACTACATAGCTAAAGAAATACTACAAGAGGGGGAAGGGGCACCAGTTATAGAGAACACTGAACCCATCAACGTAGGAACCGAACTAGAACCCCAGGAACTTAGGATAGGGACAACCTTGAGCCCCACTGAAAGGACCAGTTTTATAGACCTCCTACACGAGTTCAAAGATGTTTTCGCTTAGTCCTACAAATTCATGCCAGGTATCGACAGGGATATTGCCGAACACATAATTCTGATCAAACCAGGTTTCAAACCCATAAAACAGAAGCTTCGTCGAATGAGGACAGAATGGACTCTTAAAATCAAAGAAGAAGTCCAGAAGCAATTCAAAGCCGGGTTCATGAAAGTTTCCGAGTATTCTGACTGGGTAGCCAACATAGTACCCGTACCCAAAAAGGATGGGAGAATCCGTGTTTGTGTTGATTTTAGAGACTTGAACAAAGCGAGTGCCAAAGACGACTTTCCTCTACCACATATCGACATATTGGTAGACAATACAGCAGATCACGCGTTGCTATCCTTCATGGACGGATATGCAGGATATAATCAAATCAAGATGGCCATAGAGGACATGCATAAGACCGCCTTTGTTACCCAATGGGGCACCTATTGCTACACAGTTATGCCATTTGGGTTAATCAACGCTGGAGCTACATATCAACGCACCGCAACTACCCTCCTACATGACATGATGCATAAAGAAGTCAAGGTGTATGTAGACGACATGATTGTCAAGTACAAAGATAGAGAGGGGCACATTGCTAACCTTCGCAAATTCTTCTCAAGACTACCAAAATACAACATGAGACTCAACCCTCAGAAATGTGCATTTGGGGTGACGTCAGGCAAGCTCCTGGGATATGTCGTCAGTCAACGAGGGATAGAAATTGACCCTTCCAAAATCAAAGCTCTGATTGAAATGCCACAACCACAGACAGAAAAAGAGGTTAGAGGATTTTTAGGCAAGGTGCAGTACATAAGTCGATTGATATCGACGCTCACCATGATCTGTGAACCCATTTTCAAAAACCTAAAGAAAACAGATCACACCATGTGGGATGATGACTGTCAAAAGGCATTCGACAAAATCAAGGAGACAATAGCCAAACCACCAGTGCTCATGCCTCCCCAACGATATCAACCTCTTGGTTTATATCTCACAGTGACTGAAACAGCCATGGGGGCTATGCTAGCGCAAACCATTGGGAAAGAGGAAAGAGTTATCTACTACCTTAGTAAGAAGTCCTTGGAGTATGAGTGAAAATACACACCCCTCGAAAAGACATGCCTCGCTCTTGTGTGGGCAACGAAGAAGCTATGTCATTACATGCTTAGCTATTCCGTCAAAGTATGCTCCAAAATGAACCTGTCAAGTACCTCTTCAAAAAACCCGTTCTTAATGGACGCCTAGAAAGGTGGACCTTGATGATCTCAGAGTTCGATCTCAAATATGTACCTTTGAAAGTTATAAAAGGACGCGTCGTCGCCGAGTTTTTCGCAGAAAACCCCATCAATGATGCACAAGCAATAGATACATGGTCGTTTCCATACGAGGATATACTCCAAACCGATGTAGAATCCTGGGACCTTTACTTTGATGGGGCATCAAATCTAAGAGTATTTGGAATATGAGTGTTTCTCATTTCTCCTGAAGGTGAGCATACACCAATATCTGTCAAACTCGACTTTGAGGTGACAAATAACGCAGCACAATATGAAGCTTGCTTAATTGGGCTACAAGCGGCAGTAGGCTTAGGCATAAAGAATCTTCGGGTACATGGAGATTCATCCTTGATCATCAACCAAGTTACAGGGTCTTGGAAAATTCGAAGTGAAAGTCTAGCACCCTATCAGGCCAGAATAGACCAAGTTGCCCAATTCTTCGATCAAGTGACTTATCTACACCTACCTCGAGAAGAGAATAAATTTGCAGATGCTCTTGCAAAACTTGCATCTTTGATCAATATGCCAGATAATATGGTAGAAATGCCTTTATGCATCGAACGACGGTCAGAACCGGCTTATGTGCACCAAATCACAGATGAAGAGGGAAACCCAGGGGAGCCTTAGTTCCAAGCAATTCTGAACTTCAACCTCAATGGCACCTATCCACCGGATATGGATAAGAGAGGACAATGGGCTATACGCTTACTAGCCTCCCAGTACGTCCTCATGCAAGGAGAATTGTATAAAAGAACACCTCTTGGTGTAATCTTGCGTTGTCTTGATTATTCACAGGCACAGAAAGTGATGGAAGAAGTCCATGATGGAGAATGTGGCCCTCACATGAGTGGACCAATGATGGCAAAGAAAATCACGCGTTTGGGATATTACTGGACCACAATGGAATCCGATTGCATCAAATATGTCAGACATTGCCACAACTGCCAAATCTTTGGGAATGTACAACATGTCCCTCCTTCATTACTCTACACCATGACCTCTCCTTGGCCATTTTCCGCTTGGGGAATCGACATCATCGGGAAGATCACCCCATCCGGAACAGGAGGTCACTGTTTCATTTTGGTAGCAATCGATTATTTCACCAAATGGGTAGAAGCGGCTTCTTACACTTGATAAAATTATTTTCTAGTTATTCTCTATCTTTTTCTAAGATTTTAAGGATAGAAATAATAGGATATGATTTGTTTACATATCTTATATTTCGGTCATCTAGGGGTTTAAGGAAAATATATTAAATATATATTTGATTGGATTATCTTATAATTATCCTATATCTTTTCTAAAAGATTGCTTAAATAAAATAAGGAAAGAACTTATATCTAAGACATTAAGGAAAGAATATTAGGTGAATACATGATAATATAATCTATTAACAACTTATATCTTTTCCTAGGATTTTATGGATAAAAATAATAAGATATGATTCTATTTTCATATCATATTATTTCGGAAATATTTGGGTTTCAAGAAGACCGAAACTCCTCACACCCTTGCTCCTCTTTTACTATAAATACTTTACTCTTTGGTACATTTGAAAGCAAGACCTTTGAGCATAACTTTGATTTATTTTCAAAAAGCAAAAACCGTATTTTAAAGCAAGAAAACCGTTTTGTTATTTTTCGAAAAAGGTCGTGTGATTTATAAACTTGTGCATTCGTTCTTTCCTTATCGTTATAAGATAATAGTGTTTAATTGATTTCTTACTCGTTCATTAACTTGAACTTTTAGTAGAATCATTAGTGCTTTCTTATTAGCATAAGTTAGTCACTCGAGTATTTAACGATACTCACTTGAGTTACAACTAGGGTTAGTTGTACGAGTTGGGTTAGTAAATTTGTAATCCGTAGAAAGGTACTAAATTTATTAATCGAGAATAGTGGACGTAGATTTCGATTTGTGAAACTGAACCACTACAAATATCCGTGTGTCTCTCTTTCTCCTACGTTTTATTTACGGTTTGTTTTAATTCGTTAATTAGTTGATTAGTTAAAGTTTAATCAATAAACTAAATAATTAATTATATACTTACAATCGAAAAAGTAGGCTCAAGTTTTTAATCCTCAGTTCACTCCCCCCCCCCCCCCCTTTTGAGTATTTCGGCTATTGATAGACTCTTCAACTATAAAATTCAATAAAATAATTCTCAATATTTAATATAAATATAAAACTTTTAAATCATAAAACAAAATATTTTATAATTGACAAATTGTATTAAAAGTGATTTTAATATAAGAATTTGGTGAAAATTTTAAAAATGGGGTTGAATTTCACTTTTGTTGAAATTTAAGGGGCTTGATTGCTCCAATTGAAATTTATGGGGCCTAATTTTACAATTGAACAAAGTTAATGGGTTTAATTACCACTTTCGCGGTTCACGATCTTATCTTTATTATTTTAATCATTTCAATTATATTTCGTACTTCGTATTACATTATTACTAGGTTTGGTGCCCGGCCCCGCCCGACCTATCTCTATTTACCATTTAAATTTAATTTTCTAAGAAATATAATTGCGCTAGACTTGCTTAATACATATATTTACCATTTATAATGTATTTTTCTATTATATATCTTGAAATTATGATGATGTAAAATTATTACTTTCACGACATCCCCTGCATGTTAATATTATTACGTTCACTATTTACTCGGTTACTGTTGTTTCTTTGACTACTCCCTCTATTTTTACGGTTAAATTCATTTCTACTGTTACTTTTATTACATTTACTGTCACTACTGTTACTTTCATTACTCATGCCGTCATTATTTTTGCTTTCACTATTTCCACATTTATTACTATTAATTTCACTATTCTCATTCTTGCTACTGTACGCACGGAATTTTTATTAAAGTACCGAAAATAAAAGAAATAAATTATGTTAAGTTAATATAAAATTTTAGCTTAATTTTAGTTAAATTTTGTCCTGATTAATAGAATCTGGACGATTCATATTGCAAATTGGGTTATTTGGGCTTTAAAGGAAATAGTATGGTTAATTGGGCCCAAAAGAGTAGAGAAACTCACAAACAAAGCCCAAACTTCAAGTCCAATTGTCAATGGAGAAAACTCTATAAATAAGAGACTTCTCCACCATTTCAAAAGAAGGAAGAAAGAAATCATTTTTGTGAAAGTTAGAGAAAAGAAGACATCAAAAACTCTCGACTTCTCTCTACAAATCTCCTTTGCAAATAGGCAGCACGATTTCGGAAGATGTGAAGGAATAAAAATCCGAAAGAAAAGTTTCTGTTTTTGGGGACCCTTCATTGAATTAAAACAAGGAAACTCAAATCAAATTCAAGCATCGAAGACAGATTCATGTCAACGCGACCCTCTCAAGAAGCTCAAATCAAACTCAAACAAAACTCAAGGATCGAAAAGATATTCAAGTCAACGCGATCCTCTCAAGAAGCTAAATTCAAGCAATCGAGCCTCGAAGATCGAAGACACGTAGCTTTAGTATCGTTGTAGAATCAATGGATAAATAGAGGTTGTACACATAAATTTCTGATATTATCATAATCTCATTTGTTTATCCATATTTTGTGTTGTTACAGTTTTATTATCTATTTTGTGTTACAATTTTTATTGTAATACAAAACTTGTTATTACAGCAACTATGAGTTTACTACTCCCGCTGCTATTATATTACCACCTAAATAGGTGGTTAGTATCATACTAGTTTAGATCCCGTATAATATATGCACGGTATTTATAAAATTTTACTTTTTAGTGTACTCCGTATTATTTATGGATTTTAAATTGATAATTCACTTATTTTTTATGTTTCTCATCACTTTATTTTAATTTGAGCAATAAAAATTAAAATTGTAAGAAGTCATGAAATAAATATTTTAATGAAAGTTTTCTTTTTATCGAGAAATTAATGATGTTATTTTTAAAATATTTTACTATTAAATTTTTTTTTGCAACTTCTTATCATTAAAAGTCAATGAATTTTTATGTACAATTATTTAAAAAAAAAATTGATACCGAGTTCGTCGTACTCCTCGATATGCAAACAATATTTATAAAACTCAATATCAAACTAATAAATGTAGTAGGGTAAGGAGGTCGATCCACAGAGATGGTGTGTTAGAAAGAGTTTATAAGTCTCGGTCTTCGTTTTAGTCTAGTCGATCAATAAGATTGATGTTGGAAATATTCTAAAAGTAACTAAAACAAGAAATGAATGAATAACTAACAAGTAAACGATGAAAGTAGATATAAAATGACTAATTAAGGGAGTTAGGGGGATTAAGGGGGTTCATGTATCTAATTGAGTTCTCAATAGGGTATACAGATTCATTAATCGACAAAGTATAAGTGCTAAAATGAGGTCTTAATACTCTCTCTCGAGTCACTAAGTACCCAACCACCCTATTACTCACTCTCGTGACAATAATAAGAAACGGTCTCACCCTAAATGTGCCTAATCAAGTCTCGGGTCTCGCACATCGACTCAATAACAAGGTCAAATAACACTAATCGTCATTAGGGTTACACAACACATTAAAGTATCAATTAAGTGACAAATTAACACAAATAACTTAACGATTAACGATAATAATGAGTACCCATTAAATGAAATCCCAATTTAATACACTAATACCTTCCCCCTAACTAATAATCTACTCTAACATAATTAAGGACACAATAATTAAGCTACCCACTAATAATAAATATGTACTCCCTCCCATCCAGACCAAAGGTTACAGTTGTTTTTTGGCACTATTCATGGTCGTAGGGAATCTTTGATATTATTCTTAATCTATAAGACAAAATATAGTCATGTGAGATCTTGTTTGATTTATAAATAATGAACGCTATTATAAGAATATCAAATTTTTATAATTTTTAATAATGTGTAACTAAAGATATACACGTTACAAAACGCGTCTAAACAAAGTGTGATAAACAATCAGAATCCTTCAGTGCCCGGATGGGAGGAAGTAATAAACATAATTAAACTAATAAAGTAACAAACTTGGATTGAATTAACAAGTAAGACTAACATAAATAATGAAATGAAAATCTCCTTTTATATAAAAGAAGATTGCATAAATGAGATAGATCTATAACTTGAATACAAAAAGATTAAACCTTGAACCAAATTGATGAACAAAATTAATATTTAATTAAACTAATAAGGAGAAGAAATAAGAGGAGGTTTTATTTTGAGACCTACTGTTTTTCTAAACTCCTCGTCTAAAATCCGCCCTGCCTCCGTCTCAATTTGTCTCTATATAATGAGGAGTGTATAGACCAAAATGCCCCCACTTAAAAGAACAGAGAAAGGGAATAGCAAGGGTCAATGCCGTCAATAGAACAACAGGCTATTTTTCTTAATCAACTCCTACTTATCAAAACGCAGCACTTCATCAACTTTGAAACTCAACAAATCCGATAACCCGTCTTCATTGAACACCGCCTGGAATTTCGCCCACTTGAGCTCGAGTTTTATGACGATGATGCTCGGTGGTGGAGTTGTCGAGTGGTTGTTGTCGGACTCGGATGTTGTTGCTGCCGCTGCTGGTTCCATGGTGGCTCGCACCTGGTGGTGATAAGATGGAGTACGAATTGGTGGACGCCGCTGGTGTTGTTGTCGAATTGGGGATTGATGCAGATGACGGCTGGAACTTGCAGAAATGGTAGAATTGATGAGGTTGGATTTGAGAACGGAATTTTGAATTGGGCGTGCTTGGTGTTGTGCTGGGCTATGGTGAATGAAAGGGACGATAATGGTGATGGGGAATGATGATGATGAAGGTGTATTAATGGAGTTTTGGTGACGGGTTGAATGGCGTGATGCAGTTGGTCTGAGATGGTGCGGGTGGTAATGGCGGGAAGCCGGGAAGTGATGGTGGCTGTGAATGGAAGATGGTGAAGTTGGTTAATGGTGGTTTGGGCATCAAAAGCAGGACGAAGTAGGCGAGAATGCGTATTCGGGTTGAGCAGGGGATGGTAAAGGGTGTCGTTGCTTGTCTGGTGATGAAATGCAGGGGGGTGGAGGACGATGATTAAGGTCTTGGTCAGGATTGGCTTGACTTTGACTTTGACTTTGACTCATCTCCTCTCCTTGACTCGCTAATTCCGTCTTGCAATCCCGTCTTACCTACACATAATAATATTAATAAATAAGTAATAATAATAATAATACTAATGTAATATATACATACGACTAATTATTATAAATTAGTAAATAAAATGAGCTTTTTAATCATTTAAGCACGCAAAATCGAGTTGGAATAAGGTATAAACGCGGGGTAAAAAGCGACTAAAATACTACTCATCAAAAATATACAAATTTTTTTATCATATAATAATGGAGATAAATTTATGTATAATGTGAAATAATATAGAATGTTTTAAATATTAAATTATTAAAAGATTGTGCCATTAAAATATTGTGAAATAATTGTGGACACATCCACCTACGCGCCGGGTCAATCCGGGGACGCATAGCGGTCTTTTGAAAGCCACGCTCGGCGGCATGAGAATGCTTTCGACCGGATCGTTTTAGATCGGTCGGTTTCGTCTCGGCAAGGGTCTCGAAACGATGCAAGAGATGTTCGGAGTCGCCACCAAACATTTGTGGGATGCTTGGAACCCGTTCGAATCCATTTTATACCTCGGTCAAACGAAGAACAAAGTAGGGTTTCATATAGGTACTAAAGATAAGGAGTCGTCCCTCTTTAGCATCCTATCTCTAGAATGACTCTCGTACGCCCTGGATAAGGTCGTCCACTACCCAAAGTTTCTGAGTAAGAGGTGAAGGTACGTATTGGGAAGCCCTTTAATCAGACACCCAATCCCGCCCGCGGTAGCGGCCTCTACTGATCGATCTGAGTTGGTTAAATGCAAAAATTGATAAAACGGTTTAAATGCATGAATGTGCATCCAATAGTTTTAACCTAACATGTGAGCTTTCTATGTCGGTTGATTTGATCCAAATATCAAGTATAAGAGGTCAAGTTGGATTTATGGTTGATTTGCATGCAAGACGGAAAGTAAACATTCATTTACCGCGTTAGGTTTATGGTGCATAACGTGATCCATTTGTCTTAGTAAGGCATTTTGCAAATACGATGTTTGAATGAGCAAATTCGTCGTCTGATCTGTCTTGTACTCGGGTTAACTGAAGTCGAGATCGTCCTAGACGAATGCTGGAAGGGGAACATACCCTGCATCAGGCAGCCATAAGAGGCGCGAGCCTACTGGCGATGCAAAGGGGTCTCCCCTGGGTTGAAAATAGAAAAATGAATGGCCTGTTTAGGCGCGGGTCAGTAAACGTCGAAAGACGCCTTCTGACCACTGAAAATTTTTGTGAAACATTTTGAAGAACGGGTGCTTGAACCCATTTTGGTTTGAAAAGGCCGTGTAGACAAATTTTGTGTTGATTTGAAGAACGGGACTTGAATAATCGTCATTGTTTCGACAATATTCGATGTCGGGTTCGATTTGTGTTAGTGACTAATACATTTGCTTTGAAAATGTAAAGAAATGAGAAAGGCTTTAAAATACCCTTCAAAATGTAAAGAAATGAAATAAAAGGCTTTAAAATACCTTTTAAAATGTAATTAACTAAATATTATCACCGAAACACGGATTAACCGTCATGGTATTAAGAACCAAGGGTGAAAAGTGTTCCATGGTTAAAAAGTTGTCATAAAAAAAAGGTTTGGAAATAATTGAAATAGTGAAAACTGATTACAAATATGAAATAAAAAATAAGGAGATGAAGAGACCAAACACGGTTGGGATTTAGGTTGGACATGGTCCTTTCGGCGCGAGCCTATCTGCTACATAAGTAGCCTCTGCCTCAACCAAAAATCCGGTTTTGGCTCATTCTTCCCATGTTTTGGACCATGTTATGTATGATTTAGCATGTTATAGTCATGAAACATATGAAAACATGATAAAAGAAGATTTTTTACACTCTCATACTTACATGCTAGGCTTATGACGAGAAATCGACGAAAGTGTATCAACTTGTTTGGTCGAAAAACTCGGTTTAAAACCGTTTTAGCAAGTAAAAAGAGTGTTTTGTTAAGTTTAGTGATGGTGTAGTGTTCGAGATGGTCGGTCAAGTGATTTAATGCACGATGACGGTACCAAACAATGTGTAAGGCTTGTGTTTACGATCGGTAGGTCGTAAACACGTGTCGGATTGTGACTTGAGAAGTCGAGTCTAGAATTTTAAGGGAGAAAACAGGGACCGGACACTCGCATAACTCTCAAATGGTGGCATTGAGGGGTATTTATAGGAAAATGGGTGGTTGTGTGTGTTTTGAGCGATGTGGCCGCATGGGCTGCTCAAAGAGGCGCGAGCCATGTAGCACGTCTTCGAGGTGTCTTGTCACTATCACACGATGAAATCATGATTTGTTCTATCCTAGGATGTGGAAGAACTTGATTTGTACTTGACCATGTATGATTCCGGGAAATCTTAACATAGAAGCATTTGAATGGTTTGTGTTTATGTATTTTTTACCGAATTAGTTGATTCGGGTCAATGTGGTCTTACTCGTTGGTTGATTGAATGATTGTTCGTATGTTGATGTATAAATAAGGAAATAAAGTACAAAATATAAATTGACACGTAAGATTTGGTGACGCGGAAAACCCAATGTGGGAACAACCGCGGGAGGGACGGTACCCTGCCAAATATTGCACTATTCTCGAATGGGAGGATGATTACAATTGTATCTTGATGCTAATCTAGCTAGCACGAGGTATCGAGTTGATGAGATCTCAGAGGAATGTATGCGTGTGGATGTGTTTGAGTTGATATCTTGATGAGAATGCGGATGTGTGTATCTGAATGAATCCCCTTCTTCGATTGCTCCCTTGGCTATTTATAGGGTAAGAACCCTAGACATGTCCTACCTTGATTATGGAAAGGGAATATCACTTCCATAACAACTCTTTCCTTATTTGGTTGTCTCCCTCAATTCTCCCTGATCTCCCTGATATCTCCCTGACTCCCTCTTTCCTAATCCCAGACGCCTCCTCTGATGGGCTTCAGTCTTCTCCTGCGTGCGTGCCGGCCCATTCCCTTTTTCAATGCTTTATTCAATCACGAGCTCTCTTCCTCCTTATCACTCCTTCCACATTCCATTATTTTACCAAGTGGGCCTTCTCTTTATTGTGCTATTTTTAGCCCAAACAGTTTGCCCCAAATTTCTTGTGAAGTACGCTTCGAGGTGTCGAGCAAGGAATTTACGTAATCGAATGCTAAAACCCTAAGCCGTCATTTACACTCCTTTTCATGCAACTCCATCACGTCAGCCGTCCATCTCCTCTTTTCTCGCACCCTACTCCCTCTCTCTTCTTTATAACCCCAACCCCCACCTTTCACCTCCATTAACTCCAAATCATTTCTAAAAACTCTCAATCTCCCTAAACCCTCAACTTCCCTCTCCTCTCACCTCGCCAGCTCTGCTATTCCATCTTCCACCGTCTCTTCCACCGGGTATTCTTCCCCTTTTCTCCTTTAATTTCCATTTTCTCTTTTTTCATCATGGGTAAAACCCGACAATCTTCATCAATCCCTACACCCGCTGACCGCAATCCTGACCCAATCTTTCCTTCCCGGGGACTCTTCACTTATCCCCCCGACTGCGACTCCGCCTTGACTTCTGCTGACATTTCCACGATCAAGGGCATGCTTGGTCTTGGTGACGGGGTGGATATTGCCATCCTTGAACCGGGTCAGAAAGCCGATGCCCTTCGTCCCGGATGGGTTTGTTTTAATCTGTACCCGTTTAAATATGGCCTCCGTTTTCCTTTTCCCAAACTCATCCAAGATTTCATTTTTACGAATAATTTCGCCATGACACAAATTTCTGCCACTGTTTGGAGGGTTCTCCTCTACTCCCTGGCCGCTGGTCAGAGCACGGATAATTCCATCTCCCTGGGCGATCTGGCCCATATGTACAACATCAAGCCCGTGGGTAGGGGCCAATTCTCACTCCGGGGACGTGGAGAGGCTCCCTTCAGGCATGTGTCCAAATCTCGAGATGAGAAATGGTTTGAGGACTTCTTCTTCGTGAGGAAGGACTCCATCCAGCCGCGTGCTGATTACATCTTCGAGAAATGGGTCATAACTTCGAGTAAGTAGCCTCCCTGTCACCTGATTTATTTATCTCGCTGCTTACTAGCTTACTTCATCGTCCTCGTGCAGGCCCCTGTGACCTGACCCGCATTGGTGCCAAGATCCCTGCCTGCAGCAAGTTGTTCTGTATCTCTGAATCCGAGAGAAAGTTTCCTGACCTGCTTCCTGGTTTTTCACCTGCTTCCTCCTCCAACCCTCTTCAGTCAGCTCACAGCATGTCTTCTGGTAAGCTTCCCACAATTGTTTTAATTTGCATGCTGCTTCTCCTGATGCTTTAGGTACCCTGACGCCTGTGGTGATGCCTGTTTGCAGGCTCAAAAGTTGATCCTTTAGAAATCATCCTCCAAAGCGCAAAAAGAAAGAGACCCTCTGCCAGTCCTGACGTGGCATCCGCCTCCAAGAGGAGTGCTCCTGCTGCCTCCTTCCAGACTCCTCCCACGCATTACAGTTCTACTGTACCTGTGCCCTTAGAGGTTGACCCGTTGTCTCGCCATACGCCTACTCCTCCTGACAGTCCTCGTGCTTCGGCTAGCGGAGGCACTATTGCTCACTTCCCAGAAGGTTTTGGGAATGTGGACAAGGTACCATACTGGCCAGAGATCGACCAACTGCTCTTCCCTCCTCTAAAGGAGACGTTGTCAGAGTTTCCTCCAGAGGAGATGGCTGAGAATGACGTGCACAACGCCTTCATGGTGAATGATCTTCGTCTTCTACCTGTTTGTTTTTTTTATTTTACTCTTAGATTTCTCTTGCTGACTTCTGACTTTTCTTGCCCCTGACCCTCCAGTCTGAACTCTACAATAGGAAGATGATCAACATAGTGCAGACCACCAGTCGCGCCACCAACGCCAAAAACCAAGAGCTGAAAGGGATAATTGCCGACTTGGCGCAGCAGCGATCTGATCTGAAGGAACGCGTGGTGGAATTGAAGGCTGAGATTGCTGTCACCAAGAAGAAGCTGAAGGAAGGAGCTGATCAGCTGGCCCGCACTCAGGAGGTGTGCAGCACCTTCTCTGACTCCCTCAAGCGTTATGATGAGAAGATCAGTGAGCTGATCTCCCTGGCCACCAATGTTGTCGCCTATGCTACCTGGCGGGGAAAAATCAGCGGGATGCGTGCTGCTCTTGAAGAGGCTCCCACCCAGCAGGCTGTAGAGGAGGAGGAGAAACAGCGGGAGATGCTCTACCCCACCCAACCTGATCTGAGTGCGCTGATGCCTGAAGTTGGGGAGGTGAATTCGCCTGCATTGGCTGAGCAAGCTGCTGGGGGAGATGCTGGAATGTCCCAGGACTCTGCTGACAGAGCTCAGGAAGCTATGGCAGCTAAGGATGTGCAAGCTGGTGCGGTACCTGAAACAGGGGGTCAGCAGGCAGAGGAGGTGTCAGAGGTGGAGGTCATTAATGTGACCGATAATTAAGTGTTTTTTATTTTTAATGAACTTTTTTGGCAGTCTGGCCCAGAGGTGGCAGACTTGTAAGTTTTTAAACTTTTTCTTGGTTGCTCCGTCAGGGTGGCGGTTGAACTCAGGGGCCGTATTTTGGCCACATTTTGGAATGCCCCTTGCCTTAATTTCTGGCAAGTTTCAGCTTATATTTTGTGTGCTCGTTTTTAGGTTTCCTTAGTTTAGGAGGTTGCCGTGTCAGCCTGCTGGCTGATTTAGGCGAGTCTTGTCCTCCTGAAAAGGCTGACTTTCTGACTTAGCTAGCTGCCGTTTCAGCCTGATGGCTGATTTAGGCATATGCCGCAATGTAAGGAGGAGTGGCCGTGTCAACCTAAGAGGCTGATTTAGACCAGTCTGGTCAGCCTGAAGAGGCTGATCCAGACTAAGCTAGCTGCCGTGTCAGCCTGATGGCTGATTTAGGCGTATGCCGCAGTTTTGGACTACTTAACCTTGTTCATGACGCAAGGTGTGTTCATCACGTTTAAAGCCAACATGGGCGTAATTTAGGCAAGTTTATCATCATTCTAGGACCAATAGGACGCTGCAGGATTCTGGTAGCGCAGAGATCCCTACGTTCCATGTATGTGCATGCATGCTGGGGCCCTAATTAATTGCGATTAGTGCGAGCTACGTCCAGGGGGTGGTATGTTGGAGCTTGTGTCCTCCACAAATTAGTGTGATAACATTTGTAAATCTCTTACAGGTTCACAAGGGTATACTTCGTATTTTGATCAGTTGATTAACGATTACCTAATAACGGTTGGCTTGCTAGAAAGTTTGACGTTATTATCATACAGATGGCGGTGATCAACTGGTCCCTAAAGGTCACACCTATAGGATGTGTTTGAGAGATGTGGTTATGGAAATGTAATCACATTGATGCCTTATATGACTAAAGAGTTAGTCAATGTGTTGATGAGACAATTATTTAATGCCGATTAAATAATATTAGTTGAGACGAATTAACTGTCAATTCGTAAATTGAATATAATAAGTTATATTTAATTAATGTATATGATGTAAGCTTGGACGAATTAATATGTTAATTCGTAATTAAATGTAATCGGTTATATATTTAATCAACAAGATGAATGTGTCATAGTGGTAATAGTAAGGGTACTCAAACCAAGAGGTTATGGGATCGATCCTCACTAGATGACAATTCATATTTTTAACACATTTTATACATTTTTGGAATAACCGAAAATAAGAGAAATAACTCTCTTAATTTCGGTCAGATGGGTCGAATTTAGGGAAAAATATATCTCCCTCCTTCACTCTATTTTCGGTGAGCATAAGAGAGGAGTAGAGATTATTTTTTCTAACCTAATTCTAACCTAGCCTCCTCTCTCATCAGAAAAACACAAAAACCCTAATTAATTTTACAGAAAATTTGAGGGATCGATTCTAGCATCAAGTTAAGGGCATATCTCATATCGTCTTGGGTGCAACTGATAGGCGAATATCAACTTTGATATTGTTCTTAGGCCGTTTTTGCTAGGACCGAAGGTTATTTCTTAATCCTTTACGTTTTTGTTTATGCAATTTAATTTTATGACTAGTTTCATCATTATAA
This sequence comes from Silene latifolia, assembly GCF_048544455.1. Lineage (NCBI taxonomy): Eukaryota > Viridiplantae > Streptophyta > Magnoliopsida > Caryophyllales > Caryophyllaceae > Silene > Silene latifolia. Next base: position 25,244,369 of record NC_133534.1, read on the forward strand.
TTCGTTATAGTCCTTAAATTTAAAAGGATCCATACAGATAAATCCCACAAGATATCAGGGGTAGCTGGTAAGCGTGTTTAGCTGTCAACCAGGCTCCCTTTCGTATGTTACACAGTCCGCCTGGTGAGGGTGCTCCTTGTGGAGAAAATATGTTAGGCATGTTGGAGTGCCATGTGCCTTGTCACCCCGCGTTGGCAGTTGACAGTCCTGCTAGATACCCTTTCAACGTACCATAGACACTAGGATTCAGAGTGATGTTCCTAGAGATGCCTGAAAATAGAAAAATCTATTAAAATGATGTGAAGTACCTGTCGCCATCTCATGGGGTACCAGAGCAATTGTGGGCCCAGGACGATGCCAGACCACACCAACTAATAGCAGTTTAAAATTTAAAATAGTTAGAGACACCAGAAATAGGAGTGAAATTGGCAGTATGCCTACTACCGGATTTTTATTTTAATTTCAAAATGATTTGGCTTTTCATAGTACATCATTCTGAAGGCTATAGTCTACTTATTATTAAAAGTAATATCTCTTCAGGTGAAGTATGTTCCATGGGCGTTGTATGATTTGACCGTCCATAGTCATCAGTCTGTATGCACCATGGCCAACAACTCCTTCTACCTGGTATGGTCCTTCCCATTTGTAGGAGAATTTGCCTGCTTTTCGATTCTTAGTGTTTTGAAACACCTCTCGGAGAACCAGGTCTCCTACCTCCAGGAGCCTGACTTTCACGTTCTTGTTGTAACTCCTGGCCACTGACAGCTTGTAGGCAGCCAGACGTATTTTTGCGCTTGCTCGCAGCTCGTTGATTGTGTCCAGGCTTCTGACCATCTCTGCATTATTCAGTTCCCCTGTCGTACATTCATACCTGTGAGTGGGAACTAAAACCTCTGATGAAATGACTGCTTCTGCGCCAAACACCAGGCTGAAGGGTGTTTGACCTATTGCTATATTTGGCGTTGTTCTATCTGACCATAATACCAGTGGAAATTCATCTGCCCACTTTCCTCCTAACTCCCGTAACCTCCTTATCAGATTGTCCATGATGATTTTGTTGCTGGACTCAGCTTGCCCGTTGGACTTTGGAGTCCTGGGTGCTGACTTTTTTAGGGTGATGTTCCACCTGGCACAGTATCCCTCGGTGTCGTTGGAAATGAATTGTAAGCCATTGTCACATATGATTTCTGATGGGATACCAAACCTGCAAATGATGTTTCGTTTTATAAACGAAATGACTTATTTGTCCTTTACTTCTGTGAATGGTTCTGCCTCTCTCCATTTGGAGAAGTAATCTGTCATTGCCACCATCCACATCATGTTTCCTGTGGCTCTTGGCAGAGGTCCTACTATGTCCATGCCCCATGCCATGAATGGCCAGAGAGAAATGATAGGATGCAAGGGTTCTGCTGGCTGATGGATCATTGATGCTGAGCGCTGGCAGGCGTCACATTTGCGTGCATATTCTGCTGCATCTGCCTTCATTGTAGGCCAATAGTATCCCTGCCTGAGGGCTTTATTTGCCAAACTCCTGCCCCCTGCATGGTTTCCACATTCGCCACTGTGGAGAGCATGTAACACAGTCTGTGCTTCTTCCTTGTCCAGGCACCGTAACTAGGGGTCTGCTAGTGATTTCCTGAATAGTATATCGTCAATAAGTATGAACCTGGAGGCCTTCACTTTGAAACCCCTTGCTTCCTTCTTGTCATCTGGTAGCTTGTTATGACGCAGCCAGTCTAGGTAAGGTGTGCGCCAATCCCTGTCATCTGCCTGTTCGGCTATTTGGTCAGGCGACTGATCGGTTGGCTAAGAGTTCTCACCTTCCTCTGTAACTGCCTGGACTCCTTCCCCGCTCTGTGAATCCTCCAGTTCTCCTTTATCTATTTCATCTGCCTTCTGGATGGAAGGCTCTAGCATGTGTGCTATTGGAATGCTGGATAGTTCTGTTGGTTTGAATGTTGCCCCCAGAGTTTCTAAGGCATCTGCTTCCACGTTCTGATCTCTGGGGATCTTCTTAAGCTTGCAAGTTCCGAATTTTTGTTTTAACTCTTTTGCTATTTTTAAGTATGCAATCATCTTCGAATCTCTGGCTATAAACTCATCATTCACGTGATTGACTATTAGTAGAGAGTCACTGGATATGCGCAGGTGCCTAACCCCTAACTCCAGAGCTAGCTTCATTCCTAATATCAAGGCCTCGTACTCTGTTTCATTGTTGGTTGCCTTGAATTCACATCTCACCGCTTGTGCTATCAGGTCTCCCTGTGGTGACCGCAGGATTAACCCTACTCCTGCCCCCCTTTGGTTGGAGTCTCCGTCAATATGCATATGCCAGACCTCTGCCTCCTTGTTTCCCCCTAGGGTGAGGATTTCCTCATCTGCCATATTTTGGATGGCTGGTTTGAAGTCTGACACAAAGTCGGCCAATGCTTGCGATTTGATTGCTGTTCTGGGGTCATACTGGATGTCGTACCCACTGAGGTATACAGACCACTTCGACATTCTGCCTGATAGTTCAGGCTTCCTCATGATAGACTTTAGCGGGTAGTAAGTCACGACATGTATGATGTGTGACTCAAAATAGGGGCGCAGCTTGCGAGATGCTACTACCAGTGCTAGCACTAATTTTTCAAGAGATGTGTACCTGGTCTCTGCCGACAGCAGGGACTTACTTACGTAGTAGACTGGCTTCTGCTCCTTTTCCTGCTCTCTGACCAGAACAGCGCTCACTGCCACCTCTGTGACGGCCAGGTATAGGAATAGTGGTTCTCCTGGCTCCGGCTTCGACAACAGTGGTGGGCTGCTGAGGTAGTGTTTAAGCTCTCTGAAAGCTTGCTCGTGATCCGTGGTCCACTCAAACTTCTGGCTCTTTCTCAGTACGTCGTAAAACAGCCTACACTTTTCTGAAGATCTTGAGATGAACCTGCTTAAGGCTGCTACCTTTTCAGCTAGTCTATGAACATCCTTAGGCTTCTCAGATGACTCTAGCTGTAAGACGGCTTTGATCTGCTCGACGCTAGCTTATATTCCTCTTTGAGTTACAATGTAGCCTAAGAATTTGCCAGAGGATACCCCGAAGGTACATTTAGATGGATTTAGCTTCATTTTGTATTCCCTCAGGGTGCTGAATGTTTCTGCCAGGTGCCGCATGTGGTCCTTGGCTTTTTCTGATTTTACCACCATGTCATCAATATATACCTCCATAGTTCTTCCTATATACTCTTTGAACATGCGGTTAACCAGCCTTTGATATGTGGATTCGGCGTTCTTTAGGCCGAATGGCATGACGTTGTGGCAATATATTCCTCTCTCAGACATAAATGACGTCTTCTCTTGATCTGCAGGATCCATCTTGATCTGATTGTATCCACTCCATGCGTCCAGGAATGTCAACATCTCATGTCCAGCTGTCGCACACACATACTCTCCACTTCTCATTCTTCTTGGGCACCACCACCACGTTAGACAGCCATTCCGGATATTTTACTTCTCTTATTTTCTTTGCTGCCATCACACTATCTACCTCTTGGTTGATCACCTTGTTTCTTTCTGCTGCAAGCTTTCTTCTTCTCTGCTGGACGGGTTTACACTTTGGGTCCACACTAAGCTTATGCGTTATGATGGACGGATCTATTCCTATCATGTCATCGTGTGACCATGCAAAACAATCCATGTTATCCTGCAGAAATTTGATTAGTTGCTTTCTCATACTTCCTGTGCATCATGCTCCGATTAGCACAGTTCTTTCTGGGTGCAGCTTGTCCAGGTTGATTTGATCTTGCTCTTCTGCCGGGGGCTCGATGTATTCATCCTGGACAGGCTGCTTCTGTAATTGCTATGCGGGAGGGCTGGCGGTGCACTTTAGTGCCTTTTTATAGCACCCTCTAGCTTCCTCCTGATCTCCTCTTATTGTCTCTACTCCCCATGGTGTGGGGAACTTTATGCATTGGTGATATGTTGAGGGAACTGCTTTCATCTGGTGTAGCCACGGCCTTCCCAGAATGACATTGTAGGTGGAAGGTCCGTCTATAACCAGATACCTGACTTGCTTGTTGACTCCTCCTACATAGGTTGGGATAACTATCTCGCCTAGTGAGTTGGTTGTCTCCCCGCTGAAGCCTACTAGCGGAATGGTCTTCTTCTGTAAATCCTTCTCGCTGAATCCCATGTTTTCTATGGTCTTCAGCATGATTAGGTTGACCGAGCTGCCTGTATCTACCAGGACCTTTCTAACTGTGCAATTGGACATTGATAGAGTGATAATAAGTGCATCATGATGCTCTCGTTCGTCGTACGTATCTCCTTCATCAAAGCTGATAGCTGGTAAGTCGCTGTGAGAAATTCTGCAAGAATTTGCTGGCCTATCTCCTTTGGTCTTGGTAGCGTGTCTCTTAGCTGCGGAGTATGTCAGCCCACTTAGGTCTGAGCCGCCTGTTATCACGTTTATGATTTTGGTGCACGTGGGTGGATTTGCAGGCTTCGCGGAGCCTACCTTATCCTGCTGCTTGCCCCCACGTGGTAATAGGTGGCTCAGTTCTCCTTGTTCGTACAGGCGCTTAATCTCTCTTCGTAGTGTGTAACAGTCTTCATTGTTATGCCCCACATCACGATGGAATTCACACTTCTTCTTGCTATCTTTTTGCCATGCCTGCTCTTCTACCGGTGGCTTGGGCCACCTTACCCTATCTCCCATCTCCCTGAGTGCTTTCAGGATTACTCCGATGCCTGTGGTGAATCCATATTCTGCCAGAGTAGGGAGTTGCTGATTTTCTTCGATTCTGTTGACTCCCCTTCCATATGGCCTATATCTCTCATCCTTCTTGCTGGTGGTATGCTTTCTTCCTGATTTCTCCACGGGTGAGGTACTAGAGACACTTGGTGTATTAGGTAGGCTGGCTCTGGCTAGGATGTCTTCTTCTAGTCTGATTGCGGCATTTGCCTTTTTTATCGCCTCAAAACTATGGCAGGGATGCATAGTCAGCTGCTTGTATAGGTCAGAGTCATGGTGGAGGCCTCTTCTGAAGGCTTCTACTGCTGTTGATACGTCGCACTCTCGTACTGCTACCTTCTCATTGTTGAATCTAGTATTGTATTCTCCAATGGTCTCTCCTGCCCCCTGGACGATCCTGTACAGATCTCCTGCATGCTTATGTGGTTTTCTACTGCTTGCAAATTGTTGAGTGAATGCATTCACTAATTCAGCAAATGTGGATATCGACCTGTTGGGCAGGCTCACAAACCATCGAAGTGCCGGTCCTGTTAAGGTGGATCCAAATCCTTTGCACATGCAAGCCTCCTTGACCTGCCCTACTGCCACCTTTGTCATCATTTTTTCGCTTTGTTGGCTTATATGGTCAAAGGGATCTGTTGTCTGTGCCGTCGAAGAGAGGCATATTTGGATTTTGAATCCCTTTGGCATGGTGTGATGGATATGGTGTCCACAAATGGTGAGTCGGCATAGTTGTCTAGTCCGCTTTCTCGAGTGGGGTGGCAGCCACAGGGACCCGCTCGTATTTCTTTTAGCTCAATCGCTTGATTTGTTATCTTTGCTGAACTGGGTCCGCTTTGTCATTTTTCTTCGGTTCAATATCTTCGCCTCCGACCCGAGCTCTTGAAGGTTCGATGTGTTCCAGAGCTAGGGGTTGAAGTAACGATTGTCCCCTCGCTGCCGTTCACTTGTTGGTTCCACTCGGACCGCCTGTGTGTCCGATCATTTCCGCAACATCGCGACAGGGATGCCACCCACTCGTGCCTCCGTACAGCTGGCTGATGGCCAGGTGTCTGGTGTGAGGTATCCCAGCCCTTGTGGGTTTATTCTTCCATCCGTTGGTACTGTAGTTAGATCCAACCTTGTTATCAGTTCGGCTGGTATCTGTCGAAGTGGATTCCTGCTGCCTGATGCCCTCTGTGTCAGATCTACTAGTGGAGACCTTCCTTCCCCTGCCCTGCTCGTCGGGGTGGCAGACTGCTGTTTTAGGAAGTTTATCTCCGCCCAGAGCTCTCTGTCCCTCTTCCTTGCTTCAGCTTCTGCTTTCTTCCGGTCTTCTCTCATATTTTCCATGGCTTTCTGGAGGTTCTCCACGCCAGTGAGCAATATTTGTGTGGGACTAGGTGGCGGGGTGAGGCCTGAGCTTGCTGCTCCCTTATCTGATCTGGCTTGGGTTGTGACAGCATGAGTCTTAGGAGGTAGAGAGGTTTTTGCTGTTGGTGTTGTTCTTGAAGTATGCCCGGGAGCCTGTGTTGCCACTGTTGATGCTGGACTTTGAGTGGAAGTGTGTGGTGGCGAAGGTTGTCTGCTCCCTGATACGGCGTCCGATGCTTGCTTATCCATTGTGTATTTAAAGTATCAACGATTGACGACCACAATGCCCTACGGTGGGCGCCAAACTGTTTAGGTATTTTTTTCCGAATTAGTTGATTCGGGTCAATGTGGTCTTACTCGTTGGTTGATTGAATGATTGTTCGTATGTTGATGTATAAATAAGGAAATAAAGTACGAAATATAAATTGACACGTAAGATTTGGTGACGCGGAAAACCCAATGTGGGAACAACCACGGGAGGGACGATACCCTGCCAAATATTGCACTATTCTCGAATGGGAGGATGATTACAATTGTATCTTGATGCTAATCTAGCTAGCACGAGGTATCGAGTTGATGAGATCTCAGAGGAATGTATGCGTGTGGATGTGTTTGAGTTGATATCTTGATGAGAATGCGGATGTGTGTATCTGAATGAATCCCCTTCTTCGATTGCTCCCTTGGATATTTATAGGGTAAGAACCCTAGGCATGTCCTACCTTGATTATGGAAAGGGAATATCACTTCCATAACAACTCTTTCCTTGTTTGGTTGTCTCCCTCAATTCTCCCTGATCTCCCTGACATCTCCCTGACTCCCCCTTTCCTAATCCCAGACGCCTCCTCTGATGGGCTTCAGTCTTCTCCTGCGTGCGTGCTGGCCCATTCCCTTTTTCCATGCTTTATTCAATCACGGGCTCTTTTCCTCCTTATCATTCCTTCCACAATCCATTATTTTACCAAGTGGGCCTTCTCTTTATTGTGCTATTTTTAGCCCAAACAGTTTGTTTTTTGTGTTTGACTCGGTTTGACTCGTTGTTGGAGTCGAGATTTGAATTTTGAGTCTGTTTTTGGTCCGGTGTCGGTTTTGACTCTAGTTAGTGTCATTGTGACCCCGTCGTCGTGCATTAAACACTCCAAGTACTTTTGAAAAGTTTTATTTTCGAAATCGTTTTAAGTTTTCCGACGTATAGTTGTACACAAACTGTCGATCAAACGTTTCGATTCCTAAGAATGTTGTAGTCCAATAATCATCGGGTGTTGGTTGGAGAATCAACAGATACTGGGTATCTACAGAGCCCCCACTTTGACTGAGGCTTGGACAGGGCGAAAGTGAAAGTAGTGCCCCCAGGTCAATCGAAGATTACAACTTGGAGACCGAAGCGACGTCGAGGCGGCTCGAAAGGACTCGGGCCAAGGACTTGCCGTCGGGAAGGGCGACGCCAAGGCGACTCGAGGGTACGAGCCAAGGACCTATTGTCGGGAACAGTTTAGAGTCTGTCGACTGTCCGTGCGGGTCGTTTAAAGTCTGTTAGACTAAGTACAAAGACGCACCAGCCATAACAAGGAGTCATACCCGAGGCATCTTCGGGATATGTCCTTGAATCGTTTCTTGTTTGCGGACAAAGGCTCGACAGCTGTGATAAGGAGTCGTACCCGAGGCATCTTCGGGATACGTCCTTGAGTTGTATCTTTTTTGCGGACAAAGGCATGCCAGCTGTGCTGCGGATATGAAGGCGTTCGCCAACCGCGGTGCGTATATGAAGGTGCTCGCTAGCCGCGGTGCGTATATAAAGGGGCTCGCCAGCCGCGGTCCGTATATGAAGGGGCTCGCCAGCCGCGGTTCGTATATGATGGGGTTTGCCAGCCGCGGTGCATATATGAAAGGGGCTCGCCAGCCATATTAAAGGTGCGTTGTAAGGCTCGCCAACCATATTGAAGGTCGATGGATCGACCGTAGGAAAATAGCCGCGTTGGATGGGCGTATTTCGGGGAGTTTTTTTTGAATTAGCGGGCTTCGTGAGGAAGCCTCCAATATCCTGTTGGGGAATCTCGGCGTTTGTATTGAATGTTTGCGGGAATAGCAGGTTTGAATCCTGCTATTGGTTTTGTTTTTTGACAGATGGGGTTTTTAACGTCGCCGTGGACATTTGGAGGAATAGTGAATTTTTAACTTCACTATTATTGCTTTTGTAATGATGGTTTTTATTGTCGTCGTTGAAACCTGAAGAAATAGTGAATTTTGAATTTCACTATTATTGTCTTTGTTGAAATGACGGTCTTAATCGCCATCGTTGAAATTTGAGAAATAGTGAATTTTGAATTTCACTATTATTGTCTTTGTTGAAATAAAGGTTTTAATCGCCGTCGTTGAAATTCGATAGTTTGTGTGGGAAATTGGGCCAAAGCCCAAAATTTCGTTGAATGAGTCAGGGAGCAGCTCATTGAGGCGCGAGCTTAGCTGCGAAGGAAGGGAGCTTCCCTTTTTTCTGTAAAAAAGACGCGAGAATGGGAAGCTCCCCATTCATCACCTCGTCTTCCTCACAAACACGCGACAAACCAGAAAAACCGCCATTGCTGGGTCTCTCGTTTGCTTGAGTTCGCGCCATTGTCGATATGTCATCTCAAGGTATTTAAATCCTCTTGAATCCATTTGAATTTATTCGCCTTTTTGTTGATTGAATTAGGGCGAAATTTTATACCCTCCAAATCGATTTGGGCGTTTTCGATTGAGCCAATTTCGAGTGAAATTGATGATTGCATTAGGTTAGAAACCTGTTTAGGAGTATAGGGGTGCTTTTAGTTTGCATTTTGATCCCCGTTCCCGCTCCCTATGCTCGGAAAACGTGAATGAGACGGGGAAACCGTCTCATTTCACAATGTCAAGTTAATTTTGCTTGAGTTGTGTGCCCCACTAGGTTGTATTGTAGTCGGGGAAGACCGTGTTTGCCATTTTGAACCTTCGTCGGGTATTATGTGCAAAATTGGATTGTTTACCTTTTGAGACGGTCTTTTGTCTGACAAAATAAGCCTCTGTTTGAGTTCAAATTGAGTCAGTTTGCTTTGAAATGGACCTTATTGGTAGTTTAGGTCACCTTGAGACATGATAAAATCACGTTGCCTCGTTGTGGTCGTATTTTGAAAATTTGACCTGTTTGCGCTCGTATTGGCGTAAAATTGCCTTTTTGAGCCGTGGAAAATACCCCATTGCATCGGGAATATATTGATTGTTGTCGGCGGACCTTGTGTGGGTCTCGAGGTGCCGTTTTTGTTGTTGTCGTTCTGACTCCTCTTTTACTTGAAAATAAGGGCAAGTCGTTCTTTGTGCGGTTTTTTGTGGATTGTTTTGTTTGGTTGGGTTTGGGCGGGATTGCCCTTGTTTTGCTTTGCAGGTTTTTTTTTTGGATTTGTCCATTTTATGCTGTTGTAATGCCGAAATTTCGGCTGACGTTCTTTGGTTGCAGGGAAGTGTTCGGGACCTATCAGGTCCATTGCTGAGACTTTGGAGGACCTGTTTGGGACTGGGCCGGCTAGTTCTCTGGCTAGTGCACCTGAGCTGGTAGTAGAGGACGCTTCCGAGGAGGAGGGGCCCACCGAGGAGGTTGTCAGGGCAGAGGGAGCCGCTGAGGTTCATGAGGGGCCCGTTGTTGAGGCTGTTGGTGCTGGGGGAGCCGCTGGGGCTCGGGAGGAGCCCGTCGTTGAGGCTGCTTGTGTTGAGAGAGCTCAAACAGGGTCTGAGTCTGGTACCTCCGGGAAGAGGGTTGTTAGGAGGAGGGGTCCTCGACCGACCAGACGGGAGTTGCAGAACGTCGCTAGGGTAGTTGAGAGGGATCCTCCCCGTCGTGTGGAGTCTCGTGGGCATAAGAGCCGGAGAGTGGAGACGGTTGAGGACGACGCTCACGTCGCGGGTAGGGAGGCTAGACGGGTTACAGCTCCGCGGGGGCTGAACGTGCGGGCGGCGCCTGCTTGGACCGAGGGTTTTGACGGTTGTCAGCTGTTGCTTCGGCTAGACAGGTACATCTTCTACCGTGCGCACGAGGGCCTGGTATGCTGTGCCATTTGGTTAAATTTTTGTCATTTTTGACATTTCAGACCTGAATAGGTGTGCTGAAGTTGTTTGTTTTTGATTTCAGGAGATTGGCACCATAAGGACTTTCTCAGGCTTCTCCACCTGCCTGGGTTTTTACGACGTTCTCCGAGCCGGTACGAGGGCGCTGATAGAGAGGTCGGCTTTTGGGCCCTTGGTGGCTGCTTGGCGGGATATTCATAGGGCTTCGATTAGGTCGAACCTGTGTCTGATCCGCGCCATGTTGGACCGTTACTTGGACACGACGTCGTCGTTCCACATGGAGTTTGGGGAGGTCAGTGTGACCTCAGAGGATTTTGCCACGATATCGGGCCTTCCCTGTGGCGAGACGCCTGTTGAGTTCTCGCAGACGCCGGAGAGAGTGTCTTCCTCCGCGGTTACGAGTTTGATCGGCAGTGTTTTTCCTGAGCCTTCTGACATCACTCCGTATTTGATCGCGAGCTCATATGTGCGGGATCACTTCAGGGGGAGAGTGATGGGCTACGCTCTGGCGCCGTTGGCGAGTCCGGAGGCGGAGGCTAGAGCTGACGCGCATGAGGCGCGGTTGTGGTTGTGATACTTCTTGGGTGCCATGTACTTTGGCGACAAGGGTGAGCGTTTTTCGACCAAGGTACTTCCTCTTCTTGCTGACCTCGACACTTTGGGTCAATTTGACTGGGTTACGCCGGCTTTGGCGAGTTTTACCCGTTAGTTGCACGCTGCGGTGCGCCTGGAGGCGATAGAGGATTGTAGTTCTCCTGCTTTGGTTGGTCCCGGCCTCATCTTGGAGGTACGAGTACTTTTATAGTTTTTTGTTGAGTCTGATTTTGATTTTGATTTTGATTTGTGTTTTGATTTTGGCAATTTTTGAAAGAATTGGCTGATTTGTGTTTGCTGTGTTTTGTTACAGGCTTGGTTGCACGCTTACTTCGTCCCTCTGCGCCTGGGGACTACAGGTGGCGTTCCCTCGACCTACCCTGCCGTGAGGGCTTGGACGGTGCCTCGGAAGTAGTCGACCAAGTCGACTTACGAGGACTGCAGGCGTCATGTGAACGCCCTTCGAGTTGCTGACGTAAGTTGTTGTCCCTTACTCCTTTTGTTTTGTAGAAACAGATAGATATAGGATGACTAGGTTTTTTCGAGCGCAGTTTGTCGGGTGGCCTTGGGAGCACTACACAGACGTGCCGACCGCTGTCAGGGAGCGTTTGCGACCTTGCAGTTCCCAACGTTTGTACCTCGAGACGGCGATCGAGCAGGTTTGGTACCTGGGCGAGTGTTTAGCTCGTCAATGCTTTACTGAGACTTCGTGGTACCGGTTGATCTGCCTCGGGTGTTGTTCCAGGAGTCGACCCCCGACGAGGTTGAGGAGCACCTTCACGGTTAGGGAGGTGAGGAGCTGTTGTTGCGGGAGGTTGACTACGACACCTTCCGGTTGTCGAGGCTTGCCTGGTACCCGATCGAGGTATGTTTTCTCATGTTCTTTTGTTCTAATTGCCTCTTTTGGATATGAGGGTTTTTTACCTTTGATGTGGATCCAAATTGCAGGGGGTCGATGCTTTGATGAGGACCCAGCCCCCAGTTTTCATGGCAGAGAGAACCTTTCAGGGGCCAGGGGCGAGGAGCTACAGCTGCACCTGCCAGAGCCTGCGGTCGTTCAGGTGACCGACGCTGGCATGGAGTGGAGGTTGAGTGTTTTGAGGGTGATTTCCTGATCTGAATACTCTTCCTCATTTATGTTTTGCCTTGCATTGTATTGAAGGACCTTTTTAGTTGTAGGTGTCGACCGCTAGTCATCAGGCTTTGTTTTGGATGGCTAATCGGTGGAGGGCACTTTCTGGTGACCTGGCTGCGAGGGAGTCTCGACTCGCTCTGGTACTTTTTGTAGGTTGTTTTGTGTATTTTTGTGTTGCATTTCACGCTTTTAGACCTTAATGATCTGTATTGTGTTTTGTAGGGTACTGCGGATCCGATGGAGCTTGCTCGGGTCCGGGCTGAGCTGGGCACATCTAGGTCGATGATCGAGGCCCAAAGGTTGGGGATCAGCAGTCGAGACCAGGAGTTGAGGCGTCGTGAGGACGGGTTGTGGAGCCGAGATGCGGAGATTGCCTCTCTCAGAGTTCAGTTGGCTGCAGGGGAGGAGCTTCGCGTCTTGATGGAGCACGAGACGCTGGAGAGTTCTCCGGAGAGGGAGCCTGAGCAGATGGTGGTGTCTGCCTTGCCTGCGACTCCTCGTGAGACCGAGACTGGTCCGACGGGAGGCACTGAGTAGTTGTAGTTGTTTGTCCGTGTTTCGAACTCTTGTTTGTACATATTTACATTTTGCGTGAGGCAGTTTGTATATATGTGTTTTTGGATTGTGGTTCATTTTTGTGATTTTTAGCTTTTTTGTGTTGTGTTTCGGAGGAGCGCTGTCGGCTGTTAATTCCCCTTTGCTTCGCACTAGGTCCTGCATCGTTAGTGTAGAAAACTGGCAACATGTTGCACGTACGCATAAACGTGAACACGTAAAAAGGCTTTTGAACACAAAATTAACCACGATGACTCGAAGTTAAAATTGAAATTTGAAATGATATTTTGAAAATTCCACGACAAGTTGTCACGTTTGGACTTCTAAAAAAGAATGGATTTTGAAAGTTGAGCAATTAACTCGTGTCTTGAATTAAATTGCATCGAAATTTGTTGAAATTGATTTGTAACTCGGAAAATTCAAACTCAAACCGCCGGGGGTGAATTTTTAGGGTAGATTTTTGCGAGCATATTTGATTTGATTTTTTTGTCAGATCAAGGCTCGGATTTGTGAGAGCTTGAAATTTTGAAGAAAACTTATGTTGTGTTTATCAATTTTCGATTTTTGTGGCTAAATGCGAAAAAGCGAAAGATTTTCGGAATTTCGACTTATATGGAAACGATTCGTCGCGGATCGGGGCGACTAGCCCTTCCCCCTTAAAAAAAGAGAAAAAGAACCCGTATGTTTAAAGCTGCGTCATGGAAACCGTGTCGGATTTCGTAAAACGCGAAAACAAGGAAATGTGAGTGTGAGAAAACACAAAAATCCTGGGTAGGCCCGAAGAGGCGAGAGGTTTGAGGTGTGAGGAAGAAACACAACTTGAAAGGGACAATTCAAGGTGGGGATCCTGAGGAACAGCCCGAAGAGGCGCGAGCCAACTGGCGATAGAAGCCAGCTCCTCCTTTTTTTCGGAAAAATGCGCTGATTGTTTTGTATAAATAGCGACGTTTGTGCTTCATTGTTCATCATCCGAAATATGAAAAAATTCTCTACAAAAACCTTTCTTCTTCTTCCACAAAAATATTCATGGATGCTTTCGAAAATGTGTTGCGATAATGGTGTCGGGATTTGTCGCCTCCCGAGAAGTATCAACTCATTTGCATGGGAGTTGGTCAATTGTTGGTGCTTTGTCAAGAAAGGTGCAATCCTCATTTCTTGAAGCATGCTCTCGGTTTGGGACTCGAAACATCATGTTTTCGTTTTCCCGAAAGGCGAAATTTGTCCTTTTGCCGAAGAAGTAGGAGCCATTGGTGGGTGGCCGGGTTGTGTTCCGGTGCTTCCCCCGACTTGGTTGTGTTATAAGGAGAAATTCCGTTCAATGTTGGGTTTGTCAACAAGTCAAGTCAACTTTCTCCTTGCTCCTCATGGTGTGGATATGTTGGCTCTTATCAACATTTTCTCAAACCGATTGGATGTCAATGTTTCGGAGGTGGCTAGGTGAAGGGCTCTTGCCTTTTTCCTTGTCCGTGCATACCTCTTTGTTGATGCTTTGAAGAAGGAGGGGCCAAAATGCTATGGTAGCATGACCCTTGTGCAAGTGGTTGAGCAAATGGAGCATGGTAGAGATCCATCATGGTTGGTTCTTGGCGAGATCATCCAAGCTTTGGACAAGAAGGGATCTTGATGAGAAGCTCCCTCGTTTGGATCTTCAAGGATCCTCCAAGTGTGGCTATTAGAGAGGCTAAGGTATGTAGAGCCTCCGGCCGATTCTTCTTCTTATTCTTTCCGTCACCTTACCATGAGGAAAAAGTTGTACTCGGATAGCTTCGCATCGACCGAGGCCTATTGGACCTCAAGATTGGTGGAGGAGGGTGGTCCTCATATCCGTTGGGTGGTGCCATGGTGGCACTTGAGGTACTTCACGGGGTTGCCCGCTTAGGTTGCTAGTTCTCATTCTATGATGGTGGTGGGTTTGAAGGTTGCTTCCTTCATTTGTCCCGAGAGGCTCATGAGGGAAATGGGGCATCAACAAAAGGTGCCCGCTCAAGATACCCTTGTCCAAGAGAGCGTTTTTCAAAACTCCAAGCTTGTGGAGGTCTTCGAAAGGTGGTGGGTCACTCGGCCACTTTGGGAGGTACCAAACCCCGTTGCTACGACATGGGCGACTCCCGCTTATGTCAAGTGGTCAAGAGCTAAAACCTTGGAGGAAAGGTCCAAGTCTCGTAAGGACGAGGTTGTTGACTTGAAGTATAGAGAGGTTGGCAAGGCCAATCGTGCCTTCTTTGAGGACTTTGTTGATTGAGCTAGCCCGGATATGATGAGGCCACCAAAGAGGAGAAGCTCGGGTCCCAAATATGTAGTGGGCCGCGTATGGGCTCGCTTTGGACCAAATATGGGGTAATGCAAGAGACCGGAGGCCGTCTCCGTTGAGGATCCGTTCCGAAGAGGAAGATAATGCTAGGCGGGCGAACAAGAAGAACAAGGGGAAGATGTACCCCGAGGGAAAAGGCAAGGGTAGAATGGAAGAATGAAGACCTTCATTACCCACTTTATTATTATGTTATATTAGTGTTGTGATTTTTATTATGTTGTACTAGCTATGTCTTGTGTGTTTTGTGCTAGTTTTACTATGTGAGGTGCTTTATTCGACACCTTAGCTTTGACAAGTTGTAGACTTGCCGAGCTTCATTTGTCGTTGAATTTGTAATCCTTCTCATTATTAATTAAATAAGAGGATTGCTTGTGTCAAAATTGTGAACGCTTGTTTCTTCCATCCATTTTGTAAAGGCAATTCGGTTTGAATTATCCTAAACATTACACTTGGGAAATGGGATTTTTGTGGGAAGAGAGAAAGGCTTCTTTCTTTGTATTTTGCGGGAAAGGGAATGTTTTTCCCTTTCTCTTTTTTTTGAAAGTTGATGTGGGTGATGTTTTGTAAGGGGGTAAACATAAGGGAATGTTTTTTTTTTTTGATTATGGGGACGGTTGTATCCTTCTTGTGTAAGAAAGGACTGCCTACGTATCCATCTGAAGAGGTGAAATCAAACCGTGCTCGTAGTTCAAAATGTTTTGTAAATTTATTTGGGTTTTGTGGTTGTATCCCTCATGTGTAAGAAGGGACTGCCTACGTATCCACCTGAAAAGGTGAAATCAAACCATGCTCGTAGTTCAGGGGGTTTTGTTTCAGTGCAAATGGATGTTGCCTTTGACAGATCAAAGGGCATTCAAAACGGGCAAGGTGCCGCAACTTAGACTCGATAAAACATGCAACTTCCAATCAGAACGCGTTGAGGAACTTGAATTGAAAGGGTTAAGGTGGTCGCTAATTGTAAAACTAAGGTGAGGTTGTTGGTCGCTACGGTTCAAGGGTGGTATTTCTTGAGTTGGTCTAGGTTGGTCGGGTTTGTAAATTCTTCCCCGTCTAGGTCACTCAGTCTCACTGCGCCCCCCAAAAGAATTTTCTTGACAAGGTATGGCCCGACCCAATTGAGTTTGAATTTCCCCCTCGGATCGACGGGTAATGGTGCTCGAACCGACTTAAGGACCAAGTCGCCTTCCTTGATGTTCCTAGGTTTAACCTTTTTGTTGAATGCCCATTGTATACGTCGTTGGTATAGCTAAACGTTATGCAGGGCGTTGAGTCGCCGCTCGCCTAGAAGCGTGAGTTGTTCGAACATTCGACGGGTCCATTCCGCCTCAGGAACTTGACTCTCCAGTAGGATGCATAGAGATAGGACCTCTAACTCTACTGGTTGAACCGCCTCCATACCGTATGCTAGGTAGAAGGGTGTGGCGCTTGTCGGTGTTCGAATGGAGGTTCGGTATCTCCAAAGAGCGAATGGGAGTTTACTCAGCCAATCGCGGTTATTATCTTACATCTTCTTGATAATGGTGACAAGAGTTCTGGTTGCTGCCTCCACCGCTCCGTTGGTTTGGGGATGGTAGAGGGATGACTGATGTCGTTTGATCTTGTATTTGTCAAACAAGGCTTGTGTTTTCGCCCGTAAGTGAGAGCCTTGATCGCTGATGATTTCATGGGGTACCCCATATCTGCAGATGATGTTGTTTTGTATGAAATTGGTCACTTGTTTGGCAGTCAAGACTGCATATGGCTGTGCTTCCACACATTTGGTGAAATAGTCGATGGCGACGAGGACGAATCAATGCCCCTTAGTGCCTACCGTGTTAACTTTCCCGATGATGTCGATACCCCAGGTCGAGAAAGGCCAGGGTGATGTCATGGTGTATAAGAGGGATGGTGGTATGTGTTGAATGCTGGCGAAGATTTGGCAATTGTGGCAATGTTTGATGTAGTTGCGGCAATCGGTTTCCATGGTGGTCCAATAGTAGCCTAATCACATGATTTTTCGGATCAGCATCATTGCGCTCATGTGAGGGCCAAATTTTTCGTCGTGGACCTCTACCATGACGTTTTTGGCATTATGATGGTCAATGCAAAGGAGGAGAATCCCCTGGGGTGTTCTTTTGTATAATTGTTCTTGGTTTATCACGAATTGTGATGCAAGTAAACGGATGGCTCTTTGTCCTCTTGGATCAGAGTTAGGAGGGAATTCATTTTTGGTTTTGTAGTGGAGGATGGCTTGGTACCAATGTTCATCATGGTTTTCCTCGTCGTTGTTGGTGGTACAGATGTGAGCTGGCTTGCTCCTTCTCTCGACACACAGGGGCATCGATGTCATGTCGTCAGGTATGTTGACGAGCGCGGCAAGTTTTGCCAGGGCATCAGCAAATTGATTTTCCTCTCATGCCAAGTGGAAGTAGTCGAATTGGTTGAAGAACTCGGCCTCTTGATTGATTTTTTCTCGATAGGGAGCTAAGCTGTCACTTCGGATTTTCCATGATTCGGATACCTGATTGATGATGAGTGAGGAATCTCCTTGGACCCTTAGTCTCTTGATGCCAAGTGTTATGGCTGCTTGTAGGCCGATGAGGCATGCTTCATATTTTGCGGCATTGTTGGTGACGGCGAAGTCTAGTTTGACCGAGATCGGAACATGTTCTCACTATGGTGATATTAGAAGGATTCCTACCCCGAAGCCTCTCAGATTAGACGCACCATCGAAGTATAGGTCCCATGCGTCGGAGTCGGCACAAAGGATGTCTTCGTCAGGAAGTGACCATGTGTCGGTCGTTGGGTTCTCGTTGACGGGATTTTCTGCTAGGAAATCAGCAACTGCCCTTCCTTTGATAACCTTGAGGGGTATGAACTTGAGATCAAACTCAGATAGCACGAGTGTCCATCTAGACAGTCTTCCGTTTAGTACGGGTTTTTCGAAGATGTACTTGACCGGGTCCATCTTGGAGTAGATGTGAATCGTGTAACTGAGCATGTAGTGCCGCAATTTATTTGTTGACCATACTAGGGCAAGGCATGTCTTTTCCAGTTGGGTGTACCTTGTCTCATACTCGATGAACTTTTTGCTGATGTAGTAGATGGCTCGTTCTTCACCGTCGACTGTTTGTGCTAGCATTGCTCCCATGGCTGTGTCGGTGACAGTCAGGTACAAGGATAAGGGAATCCCTTGTTGAGGTGGCATGAGGACAGGGGGTTTGGATAGGATTTCCTTTATCCTGTCGAAGGCCTTTTGACAGTCGTCGTCCCAATCAGTGTGATCGGAGGCGCGCAGCTTTTTCAAGATTGGTTCACAAATCATGGTAAGCTTGGCTATGAAGCGGCTAATGTACTGAACGTGACCGAGAAATCCCCGAATCTCATTTTCGTTCTTAGGCCGAGGCATTTGTTGAAGGGCTTTGATTTTGGTTGGATCAATCTCAATGTCTCTTTTGCTGACAACGTGTCCCAAGAGTTTTTTGGAGGTGACCCCGAATGTACATTTATGAGGATTTAGTCTCATGTTATATTTCCGCAGACGAGCGAAGAATTTTCGAAGGGCGTTGATGTGGTCGTCCCGTTCTCTTGATTTGATGATCATGTCATCAACATATACCTCTACCTTTTTGTGCATCATATCATGTAGGAGAGTGGTAGCGGTTCTTTCATAGGTTGCTCCGGCGTTAATGAGACCGAAGGGCATGATCGTGTAGCAATATGTACCCCACTGTGTAGTGAATGCAGTCTTGTGCATGTCTACCTCAGCCATTTTAATCTGGTTTTACTTAGCATACCCGTCCATGAATGATAGGAGAGCATGCTCGGCGGTATTGTCTACCAGGATGTCAACGTGTGGCAAAGGGAAGTTGTCCTTTGGACTTGCTTTGTTCAGATCCCTGATGTCGACGCAAACCCGAATTCATCCGTCTTTCTTGGGTACAAGCACGATATTGGCCACCCAGTCCGAGTACTCAGACACTTTGAGGAAACCGGCCTTGAACTGTTTATCCACTTCTTCTTTGATTTTCAAAGCCCATTCAGGGCGCATCCGGCGCAACTTTTGCTTCACGGGTTTAGCTCCGGGATTAATGGGTATCTTGTGCTCTGCAATTTCCCTGTCAATCCCTGGCATATCTCTGTAGGACCAGGCGAATACGTCCTTGTATTCGTGTAGGAGGTCAATGAACTGTTGTCTTTCCGAGGGGTCAAGGGTTGTCTCTATCCTAAGTTCTTGAGGTGTGTTGTCGGTTCCAACATTAATAGGTTCGGTCTCCTCAATGATGGGGGTTCTGGTTTCCCGTTTGTCAATTTCTTTGGCTAGGTGAGGTGGGTAGTCACTCAAGTCAAATTCCTCATAGTCATTCAGAATTGCATTGCAGTTAAATTGAAACGAGTCGTAAGCAAACTTAGCATTCATTAAGTTGACTCGAGCGAAATGCTCGGATAGGACAGACATCTCATGGTCAGTCAGAGGCGACACAGAAGAGGAGGTGGCCCCTAGAATAGGCTCGAGGTTGTCACCTTCCATGGGAGTGGGGATGACCCTAGTTGACTCAGCCTCCGAAGCAGGCACAAGATTATGATAAAACAGTGGGAATGGGACCTTGACTCGGACATCAGGAGTGCTAGGAGCCAAGACAGACTCTGACTTCGACTCACAGTCGGATTCTTCTTCACTTCCCTCTTTGAACATAAGGCCTTCTCCAGTTGTAATCTTGAGAATGCGGCCTTGATGATCGGTCCACTTAAATGTTTTCCTCCAGCCCTGTGTAGCTTTTTCTGGGTCAGTATCAGAGATTAAGGCGGTGGGGTCAAACTGGTTGTCCTTTAGATCAAAGTTGATGATGTCCTCATAGTCGAGGTGCTTGATGTTATCTTCTCCGAAGAGGAGAGTGACAGCTTGTCCGTCGAGGCATGGGGTCGACTCAGACTTGGTTAATGCAGCTTCGGTGTTGTTGGGGATGAAGTAGCAGTCTTGGAAGACTTATACACCTGGGTGCCTGATCTTGGCCACAGAGTCATAGATTGGCTCCGAAAAGCCATGGTAGAGCTCGGACTCTCCCTCGGGGACAAAGTATCCATTAAGGGTCAAATGGTAGGGACGGAGGATAACTCCGTGCTTCTTGCGTTTCCGTATTAGGAGGTTCAACTCCTAGATGTCTTTATCGGTAGGCTCATAGCCTAGCCCGAAGGGGATGTTGGGGACCTTAGCCTGTTTCAAGGGAGGTAAGGTGCTCTTCAGCGGATTGAGGGGTAGACCCGGGAAATAACCCTGGCGCATCAGAATGCGGTTGACTGTGAGGTTGGAAAACGGGTCACAATCAAAGGGTGTTGATTCATCGGATAGGGCGTTCACAGCTTGGAATCCCCACATCTCACTGTCGTCTTCCTCAATGGCTTGGAAGGCTATTCCCTTTTTCATGACGGCTTTGATTGGGGAAGCGGAAATTGTGATCGTCTTCCCGTTAAAAGGGACCCTGATTTTCTGATGGAGGATTGAAGTAACTGCCTTGACGGTGTGAATCCAGGGGCGTCCCAAAAGCATGTTGAAGGAGGCGTCGATGTCGACTACCTGAAAACTGGTTTGCCTTTCCAGCGGTCCGGTCGTAACGGTTAGGGTGATAAGCCCCGCAACCTTACGACGAGTGTCATCATAGGCGCGTACCCCTTGGCTGGTTGGGACCAAATTAACTTCTTTAATACCCAGTTTGTGAGCCGTTTTGAGGGGAATGACATTAACCGCGGATCCAAGAACCACAAGGACCATAGGCACATTCTTTTTGAGGCACTTCACGGTGATGTATATGGCAAGGTTATGGTTGGCTCCGAAGGGATGGATATCTTCATCATAGAAGATGACCGGGTTGTTCAGGTCGGGGACATCCCTTATCATGTGTGCAACCACTTCTTCAGGGGAGGAGGTAGAGGGCACAGTCAGTTTTCCCAAGGCTTGTAGCAGAGCTTGCCGATGCTCGAAGGATGTAGCAATCAGTTGCCAAATTGAAATTTTGGCTTTTGCTTTCTGAAGTTGTTTGAGGATCGAATTTTCAGGAGCCTTTGGTTGAGTGTCCATGTCTGGGACAACCTGGTCATTCGTCGTTGGAACGACTGTTCAATTTTTTGGATTTTGATAGGGGCGTCCGGACCAGGTAAGATGACCGATCTCTTTTGGATGTTTCTCTTTTCTTGGGACCACATAGACATCCTCAGCGTCATCTCTCCAGATACCAATGACTTCGGGATCTCGAGGGTACCTTTGAGGGGTATTCCTCGGTGGGCAGTTTTTGTGAGGGGAATTTTTGTGAGGGTAATTTTTGTGAGGGTAATTTTCGTGAGGTTGATTATTGTGGGGTTTATTATTGTGGGGGTAATTATTGTGGGGTTGATTATTGTGGGGTGCGTGCCAGAATGGTTGCCGGAGCAATCCTTCCTAGTGAGGGTAGATTTAGGTGTTTGGGGGACCCTCCCTCGGGCGTGGTGTTGGAGGATTGAAAATAAATCGGTGGTAAGCATCGTCAACTCGAGTAATCCTTTCGGAGAGACTGGTTATAGCCTCCTCAACTTGTTGGAACATGGCAAGCATGGTCGCGGAGCTGAACACAAATACCCCGTCCGAGGCATCCTTCTCCAAGGCATTTACCTCGTCATCAATTGGTAAGATGAGGTGTGAGGAGTCTAAGGTCGGCTCATCATCGGAGATAGCATGGATTCCCAATAGGTTTGTCTTGTTGTTTGGTTTTGTTGGTGGAGGCAATGGCAATTCCCCTTTCTCGATCATGTCCTGAATGACGTGTTTGAGCTTGAAACAGGTTTCCGTGTCATGACCTTTCCCTTGGTGGTATTGGCAATAGGCATTAGGGTTCCAGAAGCGGGATTTCTTAGCATCAGATGGATCCGGAGTGGGTCCCACTGGTTGTAAATTTCCTTGGTCCATAAGCCTTTTTAGGGCGCTTGTATAAGGTGAACCTAGGTTGGTGATGTTAGGTTTATATAACTCTTATTAGACTCCTCTAATAATGAACTAATTAACTTCTTAATTATTTGTTCTTTAGATGTAACGCCCCGTAATTTTGGACCGTTAATATATTTCGAAAGTAATTTATTAATCAAGTAAAATTTAATATTAAGGTATTTGAAGTAAAAATAATTCAAAGAAATATAATTTTATTATATTTTGAGGTAAAGTATTTATTTTGATAGTTTCGAAACGTTTAAAAATAGTTTAAACCGTGTAAAAACTTTTTATTTCGAAATAAGGACATATCGGAGAAAAATGACAACTCTATTGAAAATTGGGAAAACGATTTTGGAAATGGGTCGTATGAATACTCAATTTTCTTGTAATCTCGTGTTTAAGAACTTTGGTCTTGTCGGAATTTGCAATTGACAAACGGTTCTAATTATTATCGAAACGAGCCAAAACCGACTCGTGAAAATCCCGACTTAAACCCGCTCCTTCCTTTCCTCCTTTCTTTTCCCGCGGACACCCCCCTTCCCCTTTCTTTTTTCTGATTTTTCTTGTCTATCTTCATCATCCCTAACCTTCTAAAACATTCCATCACCAAAACACCATTAAAACTTAAAAATTCAAGCTATTTTGGCCATAACTTCCTCATTTCTTGTCGGATTTTTACAAAATTTATATTTCCGGAATCCTCTCGTCGAGATTTACAACCTAGTATGTTTTAATTTCAGTTTTCATTAAGTTGTTTTAAGACGAATTTGGGTAATTTCGGTATTTTATACTTATTATTGTGTTTTTAATGTTTAATTAGGTGAAGAATTGGAGGACGAGTTTGGGGACTCGTATATTGTCGAAGATAGTGGCTAGTTGCTTGTTAGGGTTTGGTTTTCAAGGTGCTAATTGCTCATTTTCTAGCTTAAGGTAACATATTTCGAGTTACTCGACGAATAATCGTCACATTCTTTGCTTTTTGTATGTTTTTGTGATTTTTGTTTGAGTAGTAAATTTTCACATGATAAAATGGGTTGCATGCATGTCTAATGCTTGTCTTTTGTTAGTTTAAGTTAACCATTTGTATATTATTGTTTAGAACAAATTTGGATGAGTAATTATTTTATGGGACAAATCCGCGGGTTGGTTGGAACGTGTCAGTACCGGACCGAGACATTTTCCAATGTTTCCAAAAATATGACAGATTGAACGGCGTCGAAAAATTAGGTGGTTTAGCCACTTGAATCACTCAATTCGGAGTCCGTATGAGTATTTGGCGTCGTTTTACCGAAAAATTTATAGAAAAGTTACTGTTCACAGACCCGCGGTACTGTTCACAGCAGTGAAACAGGCCCGTGACGGGCCGCGGCAGGCCCGTGCTTGGCCCGGGTTGGTCCGTTGCTTGTTTCGCGATTTTTCATGCAATATTTGTCGTTTTAGGTTCATTAATGTTATAGTTAGAATAATGTTAGTAGTAAAGATAATGAGGTTGGTAAAATTATGCTTATATTGATAGTTTTCACATGTTAGGATAGTTTATAAAATGAAATTGTAATGATTAGGCTCAAAATGAATTTTATAGCGATAATTGTAATGTTTTGATGATTGTGCCGAAAACTGAGCCTTAGTCCCTTTGACTGATTCGATGTCAGTTAATTGAGTGATTGGTCAGCCGTAATTTAACCCGTACCTGTCGCAGGGCTGGGGTTGCGGGTAAAAATTCGGTTGGATGAAATTTTATATGAATTGGATAATCGGCCTTTTTCTTGTTTTGGGCCATTTATCAAGTTTTTAAGTTCACATGTATAGTTGGTTGAATTTAATAGCTTCTTATATTGTAGAAACGGCCCTAGATTCCCCGAAACCTTTAATATTGTTAATATTGCTAGAAATGGTATTGGTATTAAATACTTTTCGCAGGTTGTTGTGTTTGTCATAGATAGGTCTTTATAGTCTCCGACGAGTATATGTTCACTGCTTAATAGCCTTTGTGTTCCTGACTAGTGGATTTATATCCAAGTTGGGGCATGACCTCGTTACTTATTTTGATAGTAAGTGGTCAGCTTAAGTACTAGCCAACCCTTTGGTGGACTCCTTAGGGTACTCACTTTGTTTTAGAAAAATTGTGGGTCTTGGGTGCGGTGGTGTGTATCCGCATGTCTAGGTCTGCGCAGATTTTAGGCTAGGGTTGTGTTGTGTCTTGGCCATGTTTTATTAATATTAACCGCTGAGCCAAGATACCGGTTCGATTACCTTCCCTACCTCGTGGTATAGACTCGAGTTACAGAGTGACTATTGACGGTGCTAAGAACTTGTGCCTGTCTTTGATATATTGCCCTTTCTTGTATGGTGACTTTATGAACTGTAATAGGTGAGATGTAATGGATTTGATTGATTAAGTTTGGATTACTACTTGTTATATGTTTCACATGATAGTTTAAATTGGTCAGTTTAGTATTCATATGTTAGAATACTTGGAAATTAGATTAATTATCATGTTGTTTACATGTTACACTACATGTTACATTAAATATGACGTTTCGTGGCTGGGAGGACTCGAAGTTACTCCCCACTGAATTGTGGCTTTCGTGTTTGTATAAAATGTGATTGACAGGTACTTGATGCTTAGTTGGGGTTCACGGACGAGCTAGTGAGCAAGAGAACCTTGGACCTAGTTTGGCTATTTTTGTAGTAAACCTTTTAACTTTTGGTTTTGTATATATTTTGAAGGGACATATGTCTCCCTCTTTTTCTTTGGGTTGTATCATTATATTTTCTTATCGTTAGCTATGGCATGTAAATTAGTTCGTTAGCATTGCAGGTTTTGGCACCCTCCTCTTGGGAATGTTGGAAATGTTTGTGATTGGTTAGGAAAATTTTAAATCTTACAGGTTTTGTCTAGTTGAACCAATTACAAACATATCCTGTCAGTTTTTCTGTAGAATTTACGCGTTTAATTATCGCTAATTTTTAAGGGTGTTACATTAGATCTAGTGCATGCATAACAAAATAAGAGATTTATAAGAAAACAGTGTCCCTTACATTGTTAATTTCGGTTTTGTGGGCACAAGTAAGGTCTCCTACCTTCACTTGTTCTTGAGCTATGATGAGTAGTAGGATTATCCTCCAAAGACTCCAAGTATAGAAGCCACTCCTCTTGATTGCACCCAAGATTATCCCTTATCTCTACTAAATAATATGTGATAGATATTTGTTTAGTAGTTTACCTTAAAATTGATTACTAATACTCATATATTACACTAATAATATTAGTAATGAAGTTGAACAATTTAGATTGAATCTTCTCATAATTTTAGAGAAAGATTAAAAAAGTAGAGAGAATATTTTGCATGTGTTAAAGAAGTATGCATAAAGTGAATGAATATAGGAACAAAACCCTCCAAAATATAAAGGGTGTACCGGTTTTGGGGAGGGAGGAGGACCAATATATGGTCTTTCACTTTTAGCTTTTGTTCTTCTCTAAACAATAGGCGTAAGACTAGGCTAGAGTACTCATTACATATGCCATACACTATGAACAAATGCAAACAAGCAAAAAACCATGTGATACTACCCAAAACCGGTTTCTCCTTATAAATTGTCTACTATTTTATTTTGTCAATTTGTCAATTGTCACACAATATGTCACATGTAGTATGTTACATGTTATTAATTAATTTAATGCATATTTATCACATAAATATCATTTTATAAATTAATTAAATTACATACAACAAATTGACTAGTGATACTTGATCACATAAATAAAATGGGTCATATAATTATAATTCACAATATCATGTAATTATAATTAACCATTCATTCTTATCTCTATTGTTTCTCAAACAATAAACAATTTTAGTAATAAGCATTTTTATTACTAAAATAAATCTTATTTAATCCCATTACAATAAGATAAGTATATTCTCTCTCACAAATGAATTGTTCAATTTTAAGGAATTGATTAACTTGTATCGTCATACAATTAATCAACTTTACAGATAAGGGCATCATCCTTTAGGTGTGACCTTAAGGGATCAACTGACCACCACCATCTCACGACAGTAACGTCAAACTCTAGCAAGCAAATCGTTACCAATTAATGTTGATCAGTTGACTATATAATTGAATCATCCCTTACGTATTCTTTATATGAGATTTAATTATGATATTAAATCATGTGATCGCACTATTGTGGAGGACACATTTTCCAACAGGTGAACACTCTTTGAGGGCGCTAAGCTCTTTTCGCGGTTGGCTCAAGGAGGTTGGCCTCGTCAATTTTGTTTGTCTGACCATAAGGGCGAGATCCGGTTGATGTAGATCCCTGGTAGCCTCTACCAGTGGTTTTGGCTAGGACACCCTTTCGGAGGTCGTCTTCAATGCGGATTCCAAGGATTTGCAGATCTTGGAATGTCTTGATGTTTTGGTATCTCAATAAGTTGGCATATACCGGCGGAGATTGTTGACAAACTTCTCCACCAAAGTTGACTCACTCGGCTTGCTGACCAACTGAGTGCTTACTCTCCTCCAACGGGTTAGGAATTCCGTGAATCCCTCCTTATCATTTTGAGTTAGGACCTCGAGAGTACGGATGTTGGACTGAATTTCGACATTGTCGTCATATTGCTTAGCAAATTCAACAGCAACCTCATCCCAGGTAGTGAGGTTCTTCGGGTCAAGGGAGTAGTACCATTGTGACACCCCCATATACCAAAGAGACTTAACAAGACCTTCACTAGCATATAAGGGTGTTACCATCTCAGTTGCCTGAGGCCAGTAATAATCAAATGTCGATAAAAGAACAATTAAGTTATATTACAAGTAAGTAACTAAAACTATTGATGCATAGAAGATACAACTCAAAACCACTATGTGAACTACTTCTGTCGTTACTCGTGAAAGACTCATCCCACCAAGCACCCAGCTAACATCCAGACCACAACCTGCTAAGACTGACTGCTCACCATAAGGGATCACGGCAGACACAACAGAAACAAACAACAACACAAAACCACACAAGGTCAGTAACTGAAGAAACGCACCAATAACCACAGATACAACATAAGCACAACAGAACGTACACACATCACACCTCCTCCAACCAATCACCGTCACCGACTGTCCACTGGACCAGCCCTGCCAGTGGGGGACCGCAGCCGTACCCACCGAATCCCCGCTAATCATACCGAGCGATAACCATGTCCCATTAATGTGCACATCCCATCTCGTGGCGGGTTCCATGGAGGGCAAAACTAGGCCGTGAAGCCACTCCCGAAAGTGACTCCACTCAGCCGAGGACGCACCTCGAGAACCATAGACAAACAATCACAATCAGCTGTACCACAATAACGATAACCAAAACAACGCAACGCCAAACAATTACCACAATCAGTAAACCATATAGACACTATGTCAACCAAACCACATCAAAGGACACTCTAGACAACCATCAGTACTGAGTAGGCGAACCAACCTTTAGCGCATCGCAACGATTCCACTTCCGATCACGATATATCAATCAACCACGCAACACACCTATACAAACAGTACAATCATCTATCACAACCACTACAACCCTAACTGAAAACAACAACGACAATGATGATGACGATGACATACCTACGCATAGCAATTCGGCATCAAGACCGCTACGTGACTCAAGCAACCCATCCCCATGGCACAAGCATCCTCAAGGACCTCAAAGAAAAGAACTATGGTGAAGGGAAGAAGAAGAGGCGACATCTAGGTTTAGGGAAGAGAGGCGGAAATGATTTGCCGTTTCACAAAACACGATTTATAACTCCCCGCTGCAAACCCGTTACTCGATCGAGTAACTAACTTACTCGATCGAGTGACCCTTGCTCGATCGAGCTCCCAAGCAACTCGATCGAGTATCCTCCACTAGATCGAGTAATACACAAACTAAGGCTCACACCGTCACCAGTCATCGCTCGTAAGGTTTCTGAAGGTCAAGATAAGCGTCTAAGGTCGGTCAATGTCGGTTAACGGGTCCCTAAAAGGACGGGTATTACAGTCTTCCCCCCTTAAAAAGAACTTCGTCCCCGAAGTTCGACTCATCCTCTCCCGTGACACATGACAAAGAAACAAGGTCACTACCGCCGTTTACCCGACACAGGTCAACACAACCGTCTAGAAATACAATCCCGCTACGTATGTTCATCAGACATCATTATCATCCACCTTAGCACACAACACAACACGACTCTTAGGTAATCACCCACTTCTTTATAAATCACCGAACATATACCAACCATAAGGACGACCAACTCGACTATCACTTACACTTACTACATCATATTATTCAAACATACACCAACACAACCATAACGAATAATTACTGAAAATAAGTATAACGACATGCTATTATGTTCAACAATTATAAACTCTCACTCAATTATACAATACCCAGAATAAAACTATTCAAGCAATTATAAATTCATACTTTAAATGTCACAGAGATACTATAAAATATCACGAAACTACTGTAAAATCGTTATAATTACGTCATTTTTGCTTTGCGACATTACTCTTCCCCTCTTAAAAGAACTTCGTCCCCGAAGTTCAGCATCAAACGGCTTCCCAGACCCTTAAATTGATACACATTATACCATATTGACATTACTTAGAAACCACCAGGTAACTTTGACTCATGCTGACACAACTTACTCTTTGACATTACACAAATTAACTCGTATAAATGTAAAACCACTGAAAGCGTGTATCACCCTGCAAGACATACCATTACCAACTAGCAGCCAAGTCATCCATTACTTTGATATATAATCACACCACTTATGCACAAAATTACAATCATCGTACACTACCTTTCTATGATATCTTGATATAAAATACAAATTATGTAGATACCTCTGATAGTTGTACACAATAACCAATATGCAAGTTTGACTCAGGACAGCCACAACACCCCCTTGACATTACTAGTTATATATATATATAACTAGTAAGAAAGTGAACCACGTTGTTGAATATACAGTTTATCAACTGTTAAACCTGTCACGAATTACCCCCCTACTTGATCATCCTGATGAGTAAGATGTAGGTAGGGTCAAGTCTCTTATCACCAACAATTATTTTAACCCAATTTAGTGTGTAAATCGGGGTCGAATCACGAGGATGGAGGGGTTTCTACTTAGCCTAAATAGGAGTCTAGTCTAGTCAAAAATGAAAGGAAGGAAGTTGATTTGAACTACTAAATGTAACCAAAGCAAACAATTGAGAAGAAATGTATACGATTGATTAAAGGCTAGGGCTTTCGGGTTCATCTAAATGGTCAAAAGGGCAAACAAGATGATTTAAGGGGTTAAAGATGAGAGTTTATCCTAGGACTAAGCATCAGTGTCTTGATTATCCTAGAGGGTGACTACTAACTCTCATTAAGCATCACACTCTTCTAAAACATGCAACAAGCCCACCACAAACTTTCATTCAATGGAGGAATTAAGCAATAATGAAAAAAGGCACAAGCTTTCACTCATGCAAATCATCAAACACCTTGTGTGCAATATTAAGAAGGATAAGCAAATCACCAAAACCCCAAAATAATCAAACTATCATGCCCAATAATCCCATTTAGACTCCCCCTAAACCCTAGAAAGATTACTACTCACTCATGTTCAAATTGTTCAAACAAACAAATGGGAAAGAACAAACAACCAAAAGAGATGACATGGTAAAGATTCCAACAATTATAAAAGACAAGTTAAAATGTAAACAATTGATTAAGCAAGTAAATAACAGAAGAGATGTACCAACAAAGAGTAAAGATGATTGCTTTGATTGAATTAATGAAGGGAATCCTTCAATATCTCCCAATACAATCCCAAAAACCAAATGTAAACAATTGATAATAACTACTACTAAGCTAATTTTACTAAATGATTAATAATAATTATGGAAAGATTAATGCTTTGATTAAGGAAAGATTACATAAATTAGGGAAAGTTTTCAGATCTAGGGTTGTGTGTCGAAAATGAATAATGGAGGGGTATTTATAGTTTACAACAATTTAGGTCAAAAAAATTACAAGGAAGTTCAAAATGCGGGGAAAGGAGTCTGAGCCGGTGGACCGGCCGCCGGTCAGGAGACCGGCGCATAACCCGCTGGAACATTTTGGTGCCAATTAAATCATCAGGTATGGTGAGCCGGTGGACCGGCTGCCGGCTCTGAACCGGCTCAGGAGGAAGACTTCCAGCCGGTTGACCGGCTGCCGGCTAGCCAGCTTGGAGTCTTCCTTCACCTCTTTGACTTCAGTACTCGTATATGGGGACTCTCAGTCGGTGGACCGGCTGCCGACCGACCAGCCGGGAGTCCAGCTTCCCTTCTATTCACTCTTCTTCTCTATGCATGCCTTGTAAGCTCCTTAGCTAGCTCCCTTAGCCCTCTTCCCTATGCAAAGCCTGCAGTGAGGAACATAAAGATCATTGTACGGGACTAAAGCTACAAAACGGGGCTAAAAGGGTCAAAAACCGCGCATGATCGGGAAATATGCATAGAGAAGAGGGATGAAATTGACACAAAAATGGGCACTCATCAACATCCCCACACTTAACTCTTACTCGTCCCCGAGTAAGTCTAACAGCAACATGTAAGATGCTAAAACGGTAAGTATTAAGAGTGTTTGCACAATATAAGCATCACTCATCTAATCTACTAATAATATCCGAATGAGTATTAGCGCACTCAACGCCCCTTCAACTCACAATTTGACACTGATGAGGTAAAAGTGCCCTATTGCAAGGCAAGTAGGGTCTTGCTACAAAATTGTGATGCACGTATCATGAAAGCACATAATCAAGCAATGGAATGCATCTTACAAAATGCACCACTTTCCACATCTAAGTGGCCGGGTTTTCAAGCAACAAAACATGGTCTTGGTCGGGAGTACAGTCTCAGAAGTTCCACTAGAGGTACCAACCCCCTAAGCATGGCTCAAACAACCCTAGTGTGATCAATACTCAATAAACACATTCAAGAGCGGGATAAGGGGAGGTAGGCAAGCCCGCCGATAATTACAAAACCGACACGAGATTCAACCAAAAGACCCATGACTAAGGGGACCTAGGCCAACGACATCCTCACGGTTTTCACTCGTCACTCAATTGAAGAACAAGGTGATTTTTGTGACAAATAGTAACCAAAATCACTATCCTAACTTGACTAGCGAAAACGTGCCCGCAATCTAATGTGTAAGACCGTCCTATGTCCAATGAAATGCAAATAATGGTATAATGCACACAATATGAAACAAGGGTTGTAACGGGGCTAGGGAGTAGGACAAAACGGGATTGGTGCAAGCACCGTTTGGATATGTGGAGTTCAAATCAAGAATTGCCGACACCTCGCACCCCATTTCTTATTGCAACACATGAGACACGTCTATGCCCTAACATAGCATGGATCACCAAAACTATGCAAAAATTGCATAAACCCAACTCAAATTGGAAAAATTTCAAAAATACTCCTCTTATTTCAACAAATGGTAACATCTACACCCTAACAAAGACTCGGTTTCCCAAGTCATGCAAAAAATGTGTAAACCCGACTCATTTTGGAAAAACATCAAATCGCCCCTTTATTTAGCAACGGCTTTTTCTACCCCGTTTAATGATGAGGAGGGGTGTTGCTTGCCTTTTTTCTTTTCTTGACAACATATATACAACACAAGTAACTCATTTTTTTTATTTTCTTGAAAACCCTTCTTTTTTTTTTCACTTTTCTATTTTGTTTTTCATTTCGACATTAATACCTCTTATTCATATACAATGCCAAATACACCAAGCTTTTGACCCGAGTGTACATGTACATTATCCACCATTACGACCCAAGTCACCTCCTTCAACACTACTCCAAAACCGACCAATTATTGATCAGGGAAGGGTGGTTATGGAATGTTGCTATTTTGGTGAGTTTGCCAAAAGGAAAGGCTAAGGCTCAAAGGGGGTGAATCAAAAAGGGAGACAATGGAAAGGACAAAACAAGGCTATTTGGCTATGTGAGGTTCATATGCAAACGGATTTTTGTTTCATATCATGTGCACAAAAATGTAATGCAAATTCACGGTCTAAGGACGAAATGACACACTTATGCGTTTTGATGTGACACGCCCCGCGTGGAGGCCTACTCTCAAACCTAGATGAGGGTGGGGTATGAGTGTACCCACCCTAGGAGGCTCTACCCTTACCTTTGAGTGGCTAAGTCGAGCCCTAGGTCTAGTCTACGGCCTAGGTCTCACAAGGTCGGTCTAAACTCATTGGTCAAGCCCATCTCCCTCGGCTAATTAAGAGGTCACGGGTGCAAGTCACGGGAAGGGGAAAGGCACAATTGGAGATATAGCTCATCATGGGTGTCTCCTTGGGAGACCATGTGGATTGTTGGATGTTGATGTGTGCTTCTAGGATTAGACATTGTTTGCATGTTTATTTTCATGTTCTTTCGATTCCCGCTTGCATTTTGTCACATGTGCATATGTGTTGTGGTTAGAATTAGTTGCACTTAGTTTGTAAATGCGGTATTGAAATTACGATGCAAGTTATACTATATGAATGCAATGCCTATATGTGACGATATATTACAAATTTTAAATCTAATGCAAGCCTAAATGTATGCAACTAAATGAGCTTCTAAGCTAAATATATTACATATAAGCTAAATGCATACAAAAAATTAAATATGAACGAGAAAATTTGGATTAAGGGAAAAATCATACTTGGCTTTGGATTTTTCAAGGTGGGAGCAAAGATAAAGGCTCAATCAAGATCCGAGCCAAAGTCCACTTGCTCTTCATCCGGGTCTTCATCTTCATTATCATCTTCATCATAATCTTCTGTTAGAAATCTATATCTCATTATACAACATATTCTTATATGTTACAAATTAATTTAGTCATAAAATTAATTTAGATCTTATAAATGCAAACTAAATAAGAAGAGATAAGAAAACGTTTTCTCACCATATGATTTTCGGATAAAAGGGCACCAACAAGATCTCCTTCTTGTTAGTTCTTGAGGATTCCAAATAATGGATGAACAAAGATTCAAGTATAGAATCTCTCCCAAAAGTGAATACCCAAGGAAACCTCTCAATAACAAATATTATTATGATCTAGTAATAATATAAGTTTTACTATAAAATTGACACAAAATAAATTGTATTTTTACTCTTGAATATTTCGGTCAAGAGGGAGTATTTGTGAGATTTATTTCTCTAGAAATTTCATAAGATGTAGAGAAAATGCCTTTTTCTTACACTAGAAAAATTATGATAAGAGTGAATAATTTTTAGAGAAAACACTCTCTCTTTTCATGGTGAAACCGGTTGGAGGGAGTATATGTGCCCAATGCATGGGCAAGTTTTTCTACCCAAGAAAATGATAGGCATGCAAGGCTAGTAGTTAGCTTTCATGATTGTGTTTTCCACTTAAAATAATTTACACAATTTTTCCACTAACTCCCTCCAATATTTCGGTACATGTATATAAAATGGGAGGTCCATTTTATTTTGTCATTTGTCAATTTTGTCACATGTAACATGTTACATGACATGTCACAATGTAATGTATTTTTAACATATTAAAAATCAACATACTCATAAAATATGTCATTTACAAAATCGACTTAGTAATTCGTAATTACTTGTACCAAAAGTGTTTCCGAATTATAAACTACAACATTCTGTATTTATAATAATTTATTCATTCCGTTTCAATTGTTTCCGTAAACAATAATTTCATCTAAGTAATAAAACAATTCGATTACTTAGACCGTGTCTCATTTAATCATATTACAATAAGATACGTTAATTTATACTCACAAAATCATCCGTCAATTTTAAGCAATTTAATTAACTCGTATCGGTATACGATTAATTAAGTAATCAATTAAGAGTATTTCCCTATAGGTATGACCTAAGGGGATCAACTGATCACCACCGTCGCACGACAGTAATGTCAAACTCTAGTCAGCCAATCATTACCGATATGTGTGGACCAGTTGACAGTAAAATATTACTTCCCAATTGTATTCTTTAGAATGAGACTTAAACATGTGATCATCATGATCGACAGCTGTGATCGCATTATTGTCGGAGGACACATATTCCAACAATCTCCCACTTGTCCTAGACAAGTGTGCGTCACCAATTCTCTTATCCTATTACTATCTCCCACTCAATGCAAGGTGTCTTTCAGGTCGTACTTGCAAGTGATCATATCGAGAGTGGTTTCCTCGATCTGGAGAATAACTGATTGACCGGATTTATCTACCATAGATGTCTTCCGAGCGTGGCCACGCATTTCCAGTTCATTACTCCTCGAGTGGCCCTGAGATATTGTTTTAACCCTGACAATGGGGTGGACAATTCCTATCGCACTCATTCCCTTCGACTAGCCACAGCCATCATAACCCAAAATATGCCCATTTGACCCCATTTACGAAGGTCGTAGTAACACAAATCAAAGTTAATCTGAAACTGTGCCATCTTAGGCGAACAGTCTTTAGTCAAAAGAATCGACTCATTAGAATACTATAGTAGCTCTCGCCACGACCAGGCTATATAAATTTGCCAGAACTCTATAAGCGGTCATAAGGCCCGACAAAGTGTTCCTAACAGTCTGCCTATGTGATCGACTAGTCATCTCACATGACTCTATGGCACTTGAACTTGCCATCAATCGCATCACACTCTAGTCACTTCGAGACGTCACCTCATACAAGTGACTATGGGCAAATACCATGTTAATCCGGGTTCACTTTAACGGGGTTCAATATTGTCTCTACAACCCGTTTGGATGTAACAAGGTATAAAAGGAGTTTTCAGATTTAAAAACTCGAACGATAAATGTGATTATCATATGAGTAGTCAATACTTGATTACTACTTCATGTTCTATAATCCAGTTTGATCTTGAATGTAGTTGTTCATCTCAATTTAATTGAAATGACATGACTCATCATGTTAAGCCTATGAGAAGGCTTTGGTTAGTAGGTTTTATCAACTTCTTGTACCTTACTCAACCTTACTATATACTCGTTTTCCGTTGTAATGTATACATTTGCATTACGAAACTTTCTGAGTACGTGTCGAGATCAAATCAAGACATAGGCCCTCTAGCCTTAGAATAGCTCCCACTGTTTTCACAGTGTGCGGGACTCATCCTTCTTGCACATCTCATGATTGCAAGTGTACTCAATTTCCGTTGTAAATATTTCTCATTGTTCTTTATTGCCTAGAATTATTCTAGAAAATCTATTTCTTAAATAACATAGCCACAATGGTATCTTAACCATCCTAATGTGTTTCGATTATGGCTTTGTCGGAAGCCATGCGCAATCTCAATTGTCAATTGTCATTTGTGTAACACTCTTACACAAAATTGCATCAAAAACACTTTGCTTTACACCCTTAATGCTTCCTCAAGCACTTAAGAATAATCTATATGGCTACTTGGTAAATATTACTTAAAATCGATTTTGAAACAATTCATCATACTCAAAGTATATGAAGTGTTGTACATCCTTACTCATTTAATTGATCCAGCAGCGGAAGCAAATGGAATCAATCAAATATGTTCAACTCGATTGAACTAATCATGAATCTTATCAACATAAGACTTCTTCTTTGACGCTAAAGTCATGTAGATTTATCTCCATAAATCCGGATATTAAAGATGTATTATAATACTCCAAAAGTCTTAAATCATTCCCAATGATCAATATGTCATCCACATATAAGACTAATTAAAATTTCCGTAACTCCCACTAAGCTCCATGTATAAACCCAACTTCTCAACTTATCGAGAAAAGTTTTATAACATGATCAAAACATTGATTCCAACTCATTGATGTCCTACTTAAGACTCTCTCTTCAGTTTCACATTATCTTAGGATTGCAAGAATCTATAAAACACAAGACATGTATTGAATACATTCCTTCTAATTGAAGAAGTGGGGTTTAGACTCACTTGCTATATGTATATCATCATAATGAAACACGATCCCTAAGAAGATCCAAATAGACTTAAGCATTTCAACTAGTGCAAAACCCTTTGCAACCAATCAAGCTTTGAAATCTCTCTTTATTAGTGCAAAACCCTTTGCAACTAATCAAGCCTTTTATTTCGGATTTTCATGGCTCTAAGCCAGATAATGTGAATAGACTTAAGCATTTCAACTAGTGCAAAACCCTTTGCAACCAATCAAGCTTTGAAATCTCTCTTTATTAGTGCAAAACCCTTTGCAACTAATCAAGCCTTTTATTTCGGATTTTCATGGCTCTAAGCCTTGTATTGAGTTGTGACTTAAACACTCTCATGTAAGTCATATGTTCATTACTTTCTCATGTAGCCAAGAAAGACCAGTTTCTTGCGACATAACATTCTTTGTGGCTCTTTGAATAATTTCTCCCACTCTGTCTTCTAGAAATAAACTTGTATTTTAGAAAGACAGCTTCACGAGCCACAAACCCGTTGTACTCGTGATTATTGAAAGGGAAAAATGAGCATTTGTTTCTTGTGTAAGCTTACAAACATGGTACTCTACCATTTCATATCTCATATGAATCGTTTTAGATTTAGTGGAAAAATAATTTAGACAAAAATGATAAATTCCCCAAAAGTATCAAGTAACTCAAAGTAACTTGATTGAAATCCAAACCATATCGAATAGCGTTTGAATTTTTATCCAACCACACATTATTCCATAATGTGTGTTAAGAGAGATTAACTTGTGATATTAAATCACCTTTTATTTGGCTTATATCAAAGTCTTCACTTTGTTAATCCCATCACGACTAAATTGTGATTTCTGGAAATCTTTGAACTTCTTCAAAGATTTCTCTATTTACCTTATTAAGTGAACACATTAGCGTCAACTTAAATCATTGGTAAAAGAAAATGATCAACCTATTTTGGATCAATGAATTACAACCTCGATCTTCTTTTCAATCAAAAGGCACGAGGCATCTTGCTTTGAATACAAGATATGCATATACCATAAGATTAGCAATCTAATGGTTTCAAGAGTACTCGATAACTCTTTGCGTTCATCATTCCAAAATCTAAGGTTTAATCTTGGGTTACCAATTTGAGTCTTGCATCATCTACATGATATGTCATCCTAGTTTGGTTTAGAATATAATCACCTTGATAATGGGCTAGCCATACATCAAATCATGGTGTATAGGGCCACAAAAAAGTGAAACCTCTTTTGTATCTTAACAAATTTATATTCTTATTTAGAGTTTATGCACTTAATAGTC
The DNA here is from genome assembly GCF_048544455.1 of Silene latifolia. NCBI lineage: Eukaryota > Viridiplantae > Streptophyta > Magnoliopsida > Caryophyllales > Caryophyllaceae > Silene > Silene latifolia. The sequence continues at coordinate 25,281,347 of NC_133534.1, forward strand.
ACAATTAAGTACAACTCTAAACCCAAAAATTAGATTGAGTGTACAATGACTCTATCTCTCAACATCATTGTTGCTAGTCGTCATATTCTAATCATCCTATGTATCAAGTACAATGATGAAAACCACCACTGGTTTCTAATATTGACAAAGTAGTATTAGCAAAATTTATGTTAATCAAATAAACACTTAAATAAGAAGGTCTCATTAGATGTCCCACAACTAACTTGCTTATTCTTCAATAATTTGGGGTACTTTCCTTTCTAGTGTCCAACATTTAAGACAATGGAAACTTTATCAGTCGGGATTGATAGGTTTAGTGTCGTTATTCTCAATAACTTTACTTTAAACATTACCTTGTATCAATTCCATTCTAATTTTTACTTCTTGAACCTCGTCCTTGTCTTAACGGTTTAAGAGAATGCTCCCACTCATTTCAATGAATCTTTGCTTAGAGAAGCAAAATTGAATTTCATGAAGACTACTCTTCAATTCATTTGTTTAGTCTTAAAACTTTCATTGAAGAGGTTGCAGTATTTTGGTCAATTTCGATTTCAAACAAATCTAGTTACCAAAATGTTTCAACAGTACTTATCTCAATTAAGCATGTGAGAAACAATCTATTGTAAGTAGATGTGTTAGTCAAAAATCAAAAACCTGTTTGATAATGAATAACTTTAATCTATACTCTTTACAAGAGATCCTTACAATGGATAATACGAGGTTTTTAGAAGAAAAATTCAAATTTTGTCATTAGTTACGATGTTTTAAAGGAGATTTGAACTAAAATCGAAATGATATCGTATATGAATTGTGGTAAAGAAATAGAACAATATGATAACAGAATAGTGGAAAACTTAACATTTATCGTTTTATTAATACTTGTAAATAACAAGTAAAGCATTTACATAGTGACCTCTACCCAACTATGATAAATGATTCCAAGATCCAAATTCATATTAACTTGGGCACGGTGTGGCCGATGAAACCCTTATCAATATAACTCGGTAGATTAACTCTTTAATCGATTCTACTTTTAGAACTCTTGGTCGATAAAATTACATTAACATTTATCTTTAGCCCAAAACACATCCGACAAGGGCACGGTGTGGCCGATGAAACCCTTATCAAAAACTTTTGTTGAGTTCAATCCAAATTTCGAATAAATGTGTCCATGATCCAAACCCACATTAACTTGGGCACGGTGTGGCCGATGAAACCCTAATCAACATGAATTCGGTGGATAGACATTTATCACCCACTTCCCCTACATAACAAGGTTTGTACCTCGGTGTGGCCGAGTGCACTCCCTCACGAAATAGGTTTTCATGGTTTCTACTTTTTGGTAAGGCTAAGTCTCAATTGTTTATTTTTATCGAGAGGTCATGTCAATTTATTATCTATCACGTTTTAAGTGAACTAAAGCGGTGAACTACGATAATTGTAATTGACACGGTCGATAAACTCGATTAAAATGATAATGCATGTTTTAGTTATGGCGATTTAGCGATGCATGCGACATATAAATAAAATGCAAAGCATAAAAAAATAAATCCTAGTATGGCCTTCCTAAAATAGAAAATCTAATTAACTATTGCATATTCGGAAACCAACTCCATTGGTCCCTTGAACTTCGGTTGAGGCACGCATCTCGAGGTTACACCGTCTTTAATGGATTTCCTTTTCGAGTGACACCGTCTTCAAGGATATCCGGAATAAATAAATTACATAACAAATTACATAATTTCCTATTATACATTTGTAATTAAAATAAAATAAATCTATTAAATTACAAAACGGTGATACGAGATCACAATAAATTACAACCGAATCGATATTCCCATACATTTCGGGTAATACCAATTAAAAACTAAGGCCATACTAAGTAAAATTACATAAAATAAAATTATGACAATCATAAATAAAATGCAGCATTATAATATGTATGAACATGCCCAATTTTATGCTAAATCGCCTTTAAGGAGCCAATATCGTATATTAAACGGTTTTTACGGATTTGCGTGATTCAACCTTTTAAAATCACAATAAATTACATAAAATCATATTTATGCACAAGTTAATTACCCTAACCAACTTAGGACTCAAACTTAGTCTCCACTAACTATTTGACTATAATTAACTTATATTTCTTAAAATTGTTCATAAATGGACTCAAAATTACAATATAAAGCCATAAACTTCAAATAAATCACAAAAAATTCAAATAAATTCAAAATTTGAAATTTAAACTCATGAACATTCTGGAAAAATACCATGACACTCATAATGTTCAAAAAAACTTAGGTTAAAAATTTCGAAATTTATCGGGAAAAACAATGTTGCGGTTTATCGAATTTATCAATTAAAATCATAAAAACATGAGAAAAATTATACTCATCAACTTTTCAATTTTAGATCTGAAAAATATAATAAAGTGCAACATGTGACGTTTTTTCTTAGTCATGAAGTATGTTTTAGCAATTTTTCACTAATTAAGTCACTATTTATGCTATTTTTCATCAAAATTTCATAAATCATGCATAAAGACTTCATTATAGCCTATTATTTTACACACATCTTGTAAAATTACATGTGACAACATACTAAATTTCTATGACCAGATTCGAAATTTATCTCATATTAACCCATTTAACAATTAAATTCGATTTTTATCATGAAAAATCCATATTTCGAGCATAAAAACTCCAAACATTCTGAAAATTTACAGATCATCTAAAAATAATATATGTGAAAACATATCCAAAAACTACTGGAAAATTCAAAGTTTAGCTAATTTTAGTCCAAAAATGACATTTTTATCATAAAAATTACATTTTAATGCCAATATTATATAAAATGAACAATAAAATCCATAAATTAAACCAAAATATCCTAAAACATTTTAGGACCAGAAACTTTAACATGCATAATAAATTTCTTGATATATCATAATAAACACAAATTTATAAGTTTTATATGTTAATCGTATAACTCGGAAAAACTATAACCGATTTGCATGCAAACAACCTAAGGCTCTTGATACCGCTTGTTAGAAATCTATATCTCATTATATAACATATTCTTATATGTTACAAATTAATTTAGTCATAAAATTAATTTAGATCTTATGCATGCAAACTAAATAAGAAGAGATAAGAAAACGTTTTCTCACCATATGATTTTCGGATAAAAGGGCACCAACAAGATCTCCTTCTTGTTAGTTCTTGAGCATTCCAAATAATGGATGAACAAAGATTCAAGTATAGAATCTCTCCCAAAAGTGAATACCCAAGGAAACCTCTCAATAACAAATATTATTATGATCTAGTAATAATATAAGTTTTACTATAAAATTGACACAAAATAAATTGTATTTTTACTCTTGAATATTTCGGTCAAGATGGAGTATTTGTGAGATTTATTTCTCTAGAAATTTCATAAGATGTAGAGAGAATGCCTTTTTCTTAAACTAGAAAAATTATGATAAGAGTGAATAATTTTTAGAGAAAACACTCTCTCTTTTCATGGTGAAACCGGTTGGAGGGAGTATATGTGCCCAATGCATGGGCAAGTTTTTCTACCCAAGAAAATGATAGGCATGCAAGGCTACTAGTTAGCTTTCATGATTGTGTTTTCCACTTAAAACAATTTACACAATTTTTCCACTAACTCCCTCCAATATTTCGGTACATGTATATAAAATGGGAGGTCCATTTTATTTTGTCATTTGTCAATTTTGTCACATGTAACATGTTACATGACATGTCACAATGTAATGTATTTTTAACATATTAAAAATCAACATACTCATAAAATATGTCATTTACAAAATCGACTTAGTAATTCGTAATTACTTGTACCAAAAGTGTTTCCGAATTATAAACTACAACATTCTGTATTTATAATAATTTATTCATTCCGTTTCAATTGTTTCCGTAAACAATAATTTCATCTAAGTAATAAAACAATTCGATTACTTAGATCTTGTCTCATTTAATCATATTACAATAAGATACGTTAATTTATACTCACAAAATCATCCGTCAATTTTAAGCAATTTAATTAACTCGTATCGGTATACGATTAATTAAATAATCAATTAAGAGTATTTCCCTATAGGTATGACCTAAGGGGATCAACTGATCACCACCGTCGCACGACAGTAATGTCAAACTCTAGTCAGCCAATCATTACCGATATGTGTGGACCAGTTGACAGTAAAATATTACTTCCCAATTGTATTCTTTAGAATGAGACTTAAACATGTGATCATCATGATCGACAGTTGTGATCGCATTATTGTCGGATGACACATATTCCAACATCTTCATCATCATCAACATTAACAACACATTTTTTTTTACCGGGGTCTCCGTCGTCATAGCCGCCTTGATAATCATAGTTTCCAAAACCACTTCCACTACCACCATAATCACTTCTAAGAGCATCAAATCCACTCCCGCCATGCTCATCATCGCCCACATCAAAACCACTATCCTCAAAGCCTCTATTATCCACCCCGAGCCCACTTCCACTACCACCTTGACCACTACCACCATCATACCCTCCTAGGTTGACATGATGGTTTCATGGAGCATCCATACTAACGTTGGAGTGGTAGCCTCCCGCTCCCGAACCTCCTAGGCTATCAACCCCCCCCCAAACCACCGTAGCCATCCCCTTGGTTGAAGCCATATCCTCCACTAGTTTGGAAGGAAGGGGCGCTATAGTAGTCGGGGTTCAAGTTGAGGTCTCCATGCACCCCCGGCTTTGTGTACCCTCCATTTGGTAGGTTGAAATAAAAAGGAAAAGGGCCGTGGTTGTGGACCATACGCCGGGAAGTGTAGTCCGCATAGATGGGGTAGTTTCCTAGGGCTTGATCCACATATATTCGATCAATCTTTTGTTGCGCACGGCCCAAGGAGTCGTCGACTTGTTCAAAGCGTTTGTCGACGTGGGTGCGGAAGTCATCAAGAGTGGATTGCACCTTCCCAATCCCAAGGTTCATGTTCCCCATTAGCTCCCACACTTTCGGGTCAATGGGTAGATATTGGGAGGGTTGGGTGGAGGAAGATGTGCCGGTCTTGGGTGGGGCATTATAAGTGTAGGATGATTGAGTAGGGCCTTGTGCATTTCTTCCGTAGGATAGAGTGCTACGGGCTACTTGTCGGGCGGTAGGGGCGGTAGTGTTTGCAATTGGTAGGAGATACCGGTCTTTGTCCGGTTCAAGGGTAACCAAATCAGCATTGGGAAGAGGAATGGAGGTCAAGTGCTTCCTAATCAAGAGGTAAGTCTTCTTGTCATCAAAATCATACTTGGTGAAGAAAAGGGAGCTCAAATGGTTACTATCAATTAAGGTGACCCCTTGTACCGGTTGATGCCGTGATTCCACAAATCCTACGGTCTCCTTAGCAATTTGGGTTATCAAACCCCCTACCACAATTAGTGAATGGTTGCGGATATTGTTGCCAAGTTTTTGCAAGTGGAGTACCAATAGATGGGCAATATTGATTTGATAAGCCTTGGGTTGTTGCCTAAGGTAGCTCCCAAGGATGTATAGCTCATCGGAACGCATGTTGTGAGGCTCATGCCTCCCAAATATCGTCCACCCCATAGAACGATGCCATGTTCGGATAACGGGATTATGAATATGGTGCACCTTCATCTTAGGTTCATCGACAATACTCTCACCGGAAATCGCTTTCCATAACTCACTTTGCTCAAACCTAGTCGGGGGAAGGTGGCTCCCCGTACTAGGCAACCCAAAGATTCTTCCAAATCGCTCAAGGGTCACATGATTAGTCTTGTTCATTAACCGGAAGGAGATACCGGTTATTTTGCTTGTGTTCTTATTTTTTTCCACCTCAATGGAGGACAAAAATTCAAGGGTGATTCTAGCAAAGGTTTGGCGATGTAGTTTATACATGGCTCTCATCCCGACCCCATTAAACAAATTTTCACAATCGGTATCCCATCCTAGTTATCTCAAAGTATTTCGGCAAATAAATCTAGTAGGAATGATTTCACTAGATTTTAGGTGGGAAAATCTTACCTTATGTGTATCGGAAATGAATTGAACCTCCGGGAAAGTTGGGTCGCGGGCTATCTCCGCTCCGCTAGTGCTAGCTTCTGCCCTAGCTCTCTTATTTGGTGCCATTAATCTCCAAAAACTAACTTGCCTTACTAACCCAAATCAAAAACTCCAATTTTTCCACCAAAAAGGTCTAAAAAGATAATTAAACCTTAAATAAACAAAGTTAGAGTGAAGAACTTACCCAAAAATGGAAGAAGAATTTTCGGATTTTCCAAACCCTAGACTTGGAAGTGACGATTTTTTGAGTTTTTTGGTGTTTTAGTGATGAAAAATGGAGTTTGGAGTGATATTATATGGTTAAAAGGAAGTTTTATCACAAAAATGGAAGATTTGATGATGTTTTTGATGATTTGTGGTGGAGTTGGTGGCGGCCGAAAACGGAGGAGGAGCTTATGATGATGAAAAATGGAGATGATGATGGGAGTGGTATGATGTGAGTGATTGATGAGGGATTTGCTGGAGGTGTTGTGGGGATGGTGGTGATTTCGTATGGTGGAAGAGTGGTGTTGCAATACTCGGCTTTTGATGGTGGGAGATGAAATGGAGGTGAAGTTTGGGAGAGCTGCAGATGAAGACGATGAAGGGTAGATGTCGGATTCGTGAAAATGGTGGTTTGCAGGTGAATGAATTGGGTTGTGATGTCGTTGTTTATGAAATTGTTGGTGATGATAAAAATGGAGGTAGGAGTTTCTGATGATGGTGATGTCGATGGTGGTTGAAGAAGGAAATGAAAGATGGAGGTGGTGTAGTATACTGGGTTTGTTTGGGAGTGTGTGGATTAAAAATCAATAGTTGACTTGGCTACATTTGTTTAATGTATTAACCTGCTTTGATCCGCTTCGCTTCATTCGGATTTCCTTTATTCATGATCCAACACCTACAAGACCAATATAACGAGACGCATTAACAAATTCTATAATAATAATAATTATTTGTAATAGATATAATAAAACTATAAACTCCTAATTAATTAGTATAAAATGAGCTATTAAGTCGATTAACGCACACAAAATCGAGTTGAATAAGAGTAAAAGTATGGGTAAAATACGACTAAAATGCTACGTATCAAATCTCCCCACACTTAAACCTTACTCGTCCTCGAGTAAGCTCATTAAATTAAACTAAGACTCGTAATATAAGAAGATTAGATAAACTAATAATATCCGATGGTAGGCAATTAACGGGCCTTCTCCGTCCCTTCAACTCACATTGAAATACAATGAGGTATGTATTCCGATGCAAGGCAAGTGGGGGCTTGTAGAAAATTTTTGACACATCCAACATTTAAGCACGTAATCAATCATAAGATGCATCAATCAAAAAGTCAACTGCTTTCCTCATCTAAGCGGAGGGTTTTGCTTCAAAATTGAAAGGTCTAGGTTAGGTGAAACCGTCTCAAAATCTCAACGAGGTGCCAACTCCCTAAACGTGGCACAAACAACCCAAATATGTTCACACAAACCAAAGAAACACATTCTAAAGCGGGGAAAAGGGAAAGCAATGCTAGTCCTCCAAGAATGACATGACACGCGCAAGATTCAACCAAAAGAGACCCATGGCTAAGGGGACTTAGACCATCGACAACCTCACGGATTTCACTCGTCACTCATTTAAAGAACGGGTGTTTTTATGTGTACAAAAAGTACTCGAAACACTCAACTACTACGACTCGTGAGAACGTGTCCATAATCTAGAGTGTTAGACAATCCTATGACCAAGTGAGATGCAAAAAGGGGAGAATGCACATAATATGAAACAAGGGTTGTATCGGGGCTAGGGAGAAGGACGAAACGGGATTGTTGCAAGCAACATTTGTTCACGTGAGGTTCAAATCAAGAATAGCCAAAATACCTCTTTTTCCATCTCTTATTGCAACACATGAGACACGTCTATACCGTAACATAGAATTGATTACCCAAGACTATGCAAAAATTGCATAAACCCGACTCAAATTGGAAAAATGTTAGAACCCTTATACAAACCTTTCAACTCGGCCCTTATTTGAACACAATGAATAACGTCTACACCCTGACAAAGAATTTGTATCCCAAATTCATGCAAAAATTGTGTAAACCCGACTCACTTGGAAAAACGTCATAAGACCTCTTATTCTAGCAACGGCTTTTTCTACCCCCATAAATGATGAGTAGGGGGTGTTGCTTGCTCTTTCTTTCTTTCTTTCTAGAACAAATATTTACAATCACAAACTAACTTTTTTTTTTTTTTGGAATTATTCAAAACTTTTCTAATTTTCTCTTTTATTTTTCATTTGTTTTCCAAAACCTCTTATTTATGTGAAAATGCCAAAAGAAACCAATACTCCGACCCAATAGGACCCAAGACACCACCTAGCTCACTACTATAAACATGACTCATTCTTGATCAGGGAAGGTCGTTTATAGGATGTAGTTCATTTTGTGGTTATGCCAAGTGAAATAGGCTAAGGCTCAAAAGGGTTGAATCAAAAGAGGAACTAATGCAAAGGTCGAAACAAGGCTTATTTATGCTATGTGAGACTTAAGTATATGTAAACAAATTCGTTTCATAAGATGTGCATAAAAGGAAAGCAACTCATGGTCTAAGGACGGAATGACATACTTATGCGTCTAGACATAACATGTCTCGCGAGGAGACCTACTCACAATCCTAAACGGGGGTCGGGTATGAATATACCGACCCTAGGAGGCTCTAATCCTCACATTTGAGTAGTTAGGTCGAGGTCTAGGTCTAGCCTACGGTCCTCTCGGTCTCACAAGGCGGCCAAAACTTGGTGGAAATGCCATTTTTCCATATGCTAACCATGTGACACGGGTGTGAGCCACGGGGAGGGGGAAGGCACGGTCAAGACATAACTCATCATTGCGGTATCATAATCCCTCCCTAGACCACATTTTTTTGTTCAAAACATGTATTCACAAAATCAATGCAAACGGAAATTAAGCACAAACAAATATATACAAGACACAATGCATGCGGAAATTAAACAAACATGAATTGAAACGTGCAACAAGTTTGACTAATCCTAGCAACACATCAACACCAACAATCCAAAAATTCCCCAAGGGAACATCCAAGGCACAAAATTTCCCATCTTCCTTCAAATATGCAAGATATATAAAGAAAGAACGGTAAAGGAGTAAGAGATTAGAACGAGTTTACCAAGCGACTTCTAGCTCCGTTTTGCCTCAAATGGTCAATGCATATGCCAAAGGTTAGCCAAACATATATAAACAATGCAATATTTTTGGATTTTTTTGAATTTTTTTGAATTTTATCCATTTTTTAGGCATTTTGTAATTCTTTTCAAATTAACAAGCAAGTATATACAAATATAAACAAATATTCACAAAGTGGATATTTCCCTCCCCAGACTTAAAATTTACATTGTCCTCAATGGAACAAAGTATAGGGAGAGAAAAGGAAATTAAAGGAACATATTTTTGTATTTTTCAAATTTTTGTGAAAATGAAATAACATATTTTTGGATTTTAAATATTTTGAAAAGAAATAACATGTTTTTGTATTTTTCTAATAATAGAATTTCCTCCCCACACTTATTTATTTACATATTTTCAAGGGAAATAAATATGTGGAGGAAATTCGGAAATTAAATACATATTTTTGGTGTTTCTTCATTTTTTTAAGAAGGGATAAATTGTGTTGTTTGGTTGTTCTATGGTAAAGGTTTCTTGGTGCGATTGGGTGGATGTGCTAGCTTGGTTTAAAGTTACCAAGTCGGAATTCTCAATCCTTGCTAAGGTCCTTCTTCTTAAAGCTCTAAAGAGCCTCTCTGATTCCGGGTCACTAAGCAAAAGATTACCGTTTCCTCTAGGCATATACTTCAACAAACCGTTAGTCTCCTAGTGTTTTTAGGCACTAGGGGTAAGCAATAACACACTCACTCTACAAGAAATAAGTAACTACTCAAACAAGCAAACAACAAGTAAAGACTAAACTTAGAAACTTCAACTAACTAAGCATAACCTAACGCCATCCCCGGCAACGGCGCCATTTTGATATACCCGATCAAACAATTTAACTCAACTAGTAAGGGTAGTCGAGGTCGAACCACAAGGAGATCAAGTTTGAGTATTAGTTTTGTCTTAGATTATAAGTTAGCTACGCGAATCATGAAATTGATTAATATTAAACTAATTGCTAAACTAAAAATAAATTAAACTACGACTACTAAACTAAGTAAACAAGTAATGAAAAGTGATTTAAACAATAAAGGAAAGTCTAGGGTCCGATCTCACCTCCGACATGTTCATTTACTATCATGATTCCGTTATTTAGTTATTGAGGTAATGTGTAAGGAGGAGACGACTCTAATTCGTCAAGCACCCCCCTCTCGGGTTCGCACTTGGACACTAGCTATCCCTACCAACCCCCCTCTCGGGTTCGAAGGTCGGTATCCTTAATTTAACATCCGACTACCCCAAAAACATGCATATTCTCAAGGTAGCCTAACATTAACTAAGGTCATTAGGCCCACATCAAATTCCGGGTCATCTCACTCCTTCTCTCGAAGGTCGATTTCAAACCCAAGACTAGAGGTGCCCTCCTTTGACTCTCCCTCTCGGTCTCAACCAAAGTTGACAATTAGGCTTAAACAAGGTAACCAAATCCCCAACCTAATTGGTTCTCACCAATGGATAAGGGTTAAGAATTAACATTACCCACAAATAAACCATCAAAAATAGTCAATCCTCTAGTCAACCCTTTATTTATTTTCCCAACAACTAATTAAAATAGGATTTAATAAAGTAACTTACACATGTCGGGGTTAAATCGAATCCTAGTGAAAATATTACTCACTAGTCATTATTATTCTAACACAAGACACATTAAATACTATACTAAACATGAAATTAAGCATAATCTAATAATAAAATTTACAACTTTAAACTAATCTAATTCCCCTAACATGAATGAATTAAGACTAAACATACTATCCACTACCCTAATTATAACATTAAACATGACAATAATAATAAAGATTGGAACTTTAACTAAGTAATTTCATAAATAAGATAAAACAAGAACTTGAAATAAATTAGAAGGGAGGAAGAAACTAGTTACCCAACTAGAATTGAAGGGGAAATGAGATGGTAAATCTTCATACAAATCTTACAAATTACCAAAATAAACTGAATCTAAACTAGAAATAATTAAAGAGGAACAATTTTATTGATTTTTGAATGAATTAAAACTTAAACTATCTAACCCTATCCTACTCCTTCCTCTCGTTTCGTCTTCTGCCTTTGTTTCCCAGAACACCCCCAAAAATGAGAGCTGATTTTTTTTTTTTTTTTGATAAGGAAAGGAAAATAGGTCAATCGTAATCGACCTATAACATCCTCGCGGATGAAAACAGTAATCGAAAGCCAAGAACTTTCAAATTACATAAAGAACATAATAGAGGGAAACAAAGGGGGCAAAGAATACTTTCAAAGAAAATACTGCCAAGCTTTAAAAACCCATTAAAAAAGAAAAAAAAATCATTACATATGCAGGAAAAGGGAAGGTCAAATTAAACCAAACCTCCTTAAACACCAAGCTCCAACAATCAAAGCCATTCAAAACGATTGGATAATCATCAAAAAAAGTTTAAAGATTTAGATCTCCATTCCAAATTAACCCTTAAAATGGAGAAAAAAACCCAAAAACCAAATGTTCTCTAAGACTCCCGTCTTTTTGTCACATAAAACTCATCCTACAATAATTGGTGGGCCATTAACAAGGACCAAGTTGAACTCAAAAGACCCATCAACCAAATGTTGGGCAAATTCAAATAGCCCAAAGTCACATGGGTAAGTGGACGCAGCTCATTAAATGATTGGAACGAAATATTGAACTGCAAACTGATTGCGAACCGATATGTCGTCTATTTTGTTTGTCCGACTTGGTACCTATAAGACAAAAGTAGTATGAAAAACTCGAGAAGTAATAAGAAAGTAACATTTTCGAAAACTAATCGACTAATATGCTATTTGACACTAAAATAAATAAATAAAACTAACTCAGGTTATTAATTTGACTAAATAAGAGATAAAATATAGGGTAAAAATACGTAAAATAAAATGTTATCACATACCCACATGCAACAAGAGTTACAACTGTCAAATGTTACGTTACCTGAAGCAATCCAATGTATTGTTCCAATTGATGTTCATAGCATCGAAAATTGTATACATTGCAATTATATAACTATCGTTGAGGCTAAACAATGATATAAAACACACCCAATAAGAAATGATATAACAACACGTAAAGATATGGTGATTCAAGCAAGGATTAAACGAAAACTAGCTGTAACAGTGTTACTCGATCGAGTTGGTTAGGCACTCGATCGAGCTGGTGTAATACTATGGTTTTCTATGTCTATGGGTACTCTATCGAGTGGGGCTTACTCTGTCGAGTAAGTATGTTTTTATGCGAAACAGTAGTCTGTCTGATGGGTACTCAATCGAGTATGTATGGCACTCGATCGAGTAAGGGGCACTCGATCGAGTAAGTTACTTACTCGATCGAGTAAGTGAGTCTTACGGGTTATTTTAGCCGGGTTTTGTTAATAACGCGTGATTAATATAAAAGGATTTCCGCCACCTTTCTTAATCAGTTTTCACTTTTCTAAAACAATTCAAGAGAGAAAATGAGTTACGTTGTTCTCCTTGTTTCCGTTGTTAACAAATCCCAAGGGCTAGGATCGTCGGATCGTCTTATTCTTTACACCGTGGAGTTCGTCGCGTCAAGGGTAAGATTCTTGTATAATTTTTATAGTGATTCGTTGAGTTTGTTCAAAACCCTAATTGGGTAATTTGGGGGTTTTTGGGTGTTTGATTGGCTTAGTAGTAATTGCATGATTGTATATGTGTTTATAGGAGGAGATTTCGTAGAAGAGCATTTTGATTAGCTGCTTGTGACGGTCTTGTGATGGCTTATTTCAGGTAGGGTTTCCCTACTCAGTATTGGTTACATAATGTGTGGTGATTGTGATTGTGATTGTTGGTTAATTATATTGTTGGTTTGATTTTGATGGTTGTTGGTTGTATATTGTTGATTAGTTGTGTATTTGTCTGTGATCTTCGGGGTGCGTCCCTGGCTGAGTGAAGTCACTTGCGGGAGTGGCTTCATGCCCTTGATTCGCCCTCTGTGGAACCCGTCACAGAGGGGATGTGGACATTAATGAACTTGGGTTTATCGCTCGATGGAGATGAGCGGGGATTTGGTGGGTACGGCTGCGGTCCCCCACTGGCGGTGTGGAGTATCTGTTGCGATGGGTACTGTGGCAGGGCTACACACTTTAGTTTGTAGTCAGTTGTGTGGAGATTGGAGATGGAGACCGGGGATTTGTGTGAACTGTTTGAGCTGCTTGGACTGTTTGTGTTTCTGTTTCATTGTGGCATTTGTTTTATGTAATCAGTACTGACCCCGTTTAAATGTTTTAAAAACTATGGTGTTCCATTCGGGGGTGGTGAGCAGTTATTGAGCAGGTATGGGCTGATGCGTATGGGATAATTGGGAGGAGTCACCACGATGCAAATTAGAAGTCTTCCGCTGTGTCTGATAGTTTTATAGTCTTTTGATAGTAGACAGTTTTGGAGAACTTGTATCTCTTCATCAGTTTTGGTTTTTAGCATGCAATCACGTTAAACGTTATTTACTATTTAAGTAGGTTTCTTTATTGTCTGATGATTACCATTGCCTCGGGTAACCGAGATGGTAACGTTCCTATACCCGAGTGGTCCTGGTAAGGCACTTGGAGTATGGGGGTGTCACAAAGTGGTATAAGAGCCACGATCTTGAAACCTGTAACAAATGAACCTAATGAACACAGGGAGTCAAAATAAAATGAACCCGGGTAGAAGTTGTAGGAGCTAATGCAAAGACTTGGGAGACGTCCTAAAGTCGCGAACTCGCCCTACAATTTTGAACCGGTCACCATGGGATATGAGTCGGGATCGCTATGTGTTTATTTTATGAATTGTGTACCTATATAGTGATGTGTGGCATGAATCAGTGTGATTTTGTATAATGTTGGTTGAAAGCATGTTGAATGATAGATGGTTTACAATGTTGGTTGGAATTGTTAGAAAAGTATATGAGAATGATGGATGATGTGGTGGAAAAAGGAAGTAGTTCATTTATGATAATATGTGATGAATAATGTATTGCAGGATGAATTATTTATAATGTGGCAAACTTAGTAACATGAGATTAGGCGATGTGATATGGTTATACATGATTTTGTTCCGTAAAGTTATACAATAAAGTTGTATACTAAATGCATGCGTTAGATAAAGTGTATGATGGATGATGGACAATGTTGCTTAAAAATATGATTTCATGATTTAAGCATGTTTATATGTCTGAAGTGGATTTTTATAATGTTGATATGTTAGTAACACATGAATGGGAATTTTATGTTAAATATATTGTCATTGTTTTTATGTAAGGTTATAGAATAAAAGCATGTGGCCATTACATGAGTGGTAAGTTGAATAATGTATGCGCATGATGGAAGTTGTTGTTTGGCTTTTGTAAATAATAACATGTCGTTAGGGATACTGGTCTTATGAGTATTGAGTTGTTTTTGTTTACCTTGTTGTCGTTTAAGTTGTTTGGAAGTAAAATCAATTAGTTGTGTTTTCGATTATAGAGAGGTTGTCTTTAAACTATTGTAACTTGAGATGTATATATGATTTCTATGTGATTCTAATTGGAGGTGATATCTTGTTCTGTTACGATTCTAACGATAGGTCACACGCCCAAAACGACCAAGAAACGAGTGAGTTATGACCGTTTTACGAAAATTGGATAGTGTTGAGAAATGCGTAGGGTACTCGATCGAGTGGCCCTTACTCGATCGAGTGCACCTCTTGTTACTCGATCGAGTAGCCCTGGTAATTTGTTATACGTGTCTCTGACTTCCACCTACTCGATCGAGTAGGCTATTCACTCGATCGAGTAGCCTGTACTCGATCTAGTGACCCCTGTTTTGAGTCATATGCTTACCTTTTGACTTCATTGCATATCATGTTTAATTCAAAGGTGTTATATTGTTTCTTTATGCATTGTTTTACGTATGTATTGGTCCTGATACGTAAGTTACCCAATCTTATGATGTCAGGAGTGGCACCTGTGGTGAGTATGAGTTCGGTGGGCGGACATGCGTTATATGTGGTTGTGATAGATAGTGAAAAAAAAGGGAAGATCGTTATGGCTTAATTGAGACATAGAGCATGTTTTCTGAGATGAGATGAGTGATATGATTGTGTATTGAGTAACGTAAAAGTAAGTGAATATGGGCAGGGATGATGTGAGTCTAAGGAACGTGAGAATGAAAGGATTGAAAGTAAGGATGTGGATAGTGGCAACTTGAGATGTGTAAAGAATTATGGAGGGAGATGGTTAGGAGTCGTGTGGGTTAAGAATATATATAGTGAAAGTTCGTTTTAAAGGGGTTGGGAAGAGTAGTATATAGTGAACTTTGTGGAGACATGTCGCGAGGTGGATTTGTAGACAGTGAGTGAGTTTGGGAGATTTGGTTTATTAAGAGGTGAAACCACTGTGTGCTTTCCTTGGGCAATTAACGGTATAAAATGAATTTTGATTTCTAGAGATGTACAAAGGAGATGCAATTGTTTGAACAGTGAACGTTGATTTTATGGATAGATTAGTGGCAAGTGTGAGTGATAGCATAATAAGAGAAGATCCATGGTAAGAAAGAGTGAGATGATATCGATATGAATAATGGGATTTGAGTTTTGGAGCGATGAGAAAGTAATTGGAGCACTAAAGGGTTAGGTAGAAGTTATAAGGAGTTGAGCTATTGAATGGTATTGTTGAGTATAAAGAGAAAAGAAGGATAAAAGTAAGCCGAGAAAAATGTTCACCGGAGTTATGTGATATAAAAGTAAGGAGTCGTCGAGATGTATGATACTATCAAGAGTAAGTGAGTTAAGGGTTATACAGAAGTTTCAGGACAACATGATTAATCATGAGTTTCGAGGAATTAAGGGAGTATGAAGTTGGTGGAGTATTTGCACGATACGAGATTTTGGTGGAGAGTTAGATGACGATACAAGTAAGGATAGTATTGGGAATAATGTTGAGGTAATTTTGGTTGATGGATTTGATGTTCGTTATTTGGGATGTTAACCAAAGATAGGAAAGAAACCGTGATGTTTAAAGATGAGTAGAAGAGGCTTGATGTCCGAACAATGGTGGTGTTGAGGTGTTGTCACTAGTGGTTAAGGGTGATGATGAGCAGGAAAGATAGCCATTCTAAAGAGTTTGATTTTGTAGAGACCAGATTAATAGGTATGGTTGTGAAGAAGTATAAGATGTGGCTATAGGAGGCGGTTGCTAGTAGTTGAGTAGTAATGGTATGGTTATACTTGGCATGAGGTGATGGTTATGAGAATGGGGAAATGTGTTATGAGGGGCATATGAGTTAAGGTCGGGCGACAGGTAACCTTTATCGAGTGGTAACTTACGTGATCAGGATTGACTAGTTGGATGTGATTATGAGTCTATGATGTGTATAAATGTTTGTGTGAGGTTCTGACCTCACGAGAAGTGGTATGGTGTGATAGTTATAAAGTTGTTATTTGAATGTTCTATATGTTGAGTACGGTAAACTAATTGAATGATATTCAAAAAGGTAATAATTTGATTGATCTGGCATGGATAGTTAAAATCGTATGTGTATTGATGATACATGTTTATTCCGTAAAAAGGTATGGGTGATGTTTATGAGATTCCTGTCTATTTATTTCGTATAATATATTGTGTTGTGATCTAGTAAAGCAGTCTTGAGTAAGTTTTATTGTCCGGAAAGTTATTCTAAGTCAGTGTTTGTGGGAATTGTATATAGTTGTGATGTCTATCGATGTGGTTGTTGTGTCTCGGGTGGTGATCCGGGCATGGTATTTCGTGTTGTGATGCGGGTGTTTTCGCACTGCGGTGCGGCTGTTGGTGGCGGTGTTGCGATGCCGTCACCGGTTGTGGTGGTGTAGGCGAGATGATTATGATACGAGTTCTCAAAGATACATATCAGTTATACATAGTTGTTGTTTTGTTTGCTGTTGTTCCTTGTGAGTTTCGGTTGGACATGTAGACTGTTGTTTTGTTTATTGATGTTTCTTACCAGTTTCAGCTTGGGTGTGAGGGTGGAGTATGATATGGAAGGGAGTTGTGTATGTTTTTGCTGCCAGCATGGCATAGCGATATTCTGTTGATGGGACACAGTGTGAGTGGTTGTTACAGTAATTTTGATCTTGTTTTAAGATGAGGCATTGGTAGACATAGTAATGGCAAGTGAATAGTGGAATATGTGTCGTACTGATCTGAGAGCTGCAAGTGGTTTATAATTTTTTGTTGAGACAATGAGTGTAGGGTGTTGGGAATTAGTGTCATGTTAAGTTATGTATGAGTTTTGCAGTAATGAAAGAAAAGAATTTGAGGATCTGGCAGTGTCAGTGTACGTAACAAGTGTGGATCGTGAGTTAGGCTTTTGGCGATAGGTGTTTTATGTAGAGAGGTATGTTGTGTTGCGGTAATGTGGAAGAGTTGGAGTGTTGGTTATGCTAAGGATTTTGTGGTATTGGTTAGATGGAGTGCAGAATGAATTGAAGTATGAGAACTGTTTAAGTAAGAGAGCCTTGGAAATAGGAATGGTTATAGAAATGAGGTTATAGGCGGTTATCTTTGACATGTGGTGGTGATGAGGATAATGAGATGATATAGCTAAGGATTTAGTATTAGTGAGTTACGAGGACGTAACATTTGTCTTAAGAGGAGTAGGATGCGATAAAAGAGAGTTTCATGGTTGTGCATGTTGTAATATAATTGGAAGTAGAGTGTTAGTGTAGCATAAAGGATGGATTTATTTTGTGTTTGATATTGTTAAAAGGCCATGGCCGTGCTTGTGGTAGTGTGATGCTTAGGAGGATGATGATGTATATGAGTTCTATAGTGTTGACGGTTGGAGAATGCGGTTATGAGTATGAGTAAACTTCGAGGACGAAGTTCCTTTTTAGGGTGGTAGAATGTAACATTCCGTTTGATGTTTATGAGTGTCTTGATATTGGATTTTCTAGTGGATGATATGTTACGGTGCTAGCAGCGTTTGTGGACGGTAGTTGGTAGTGTATGGAGTTAGTGTAGAGAGAGATATAATGTAATTGATACGATATCATGAGCCATGTTGTGGAGGTAGGAATAGTTGGTGGAGTTGGTGTTAAGAGTTCATGTTTTATAGGTTGGGGTTTCGTTTTGAGTTCTTAGTTGCGTTGTTGTGTCTTGGTTGAGTTTGTAGGTTCGTTTTAAGTATGGGTTGAACTTCGGGGATGAAGTTCTTTTTAAGGAGGGAAGAATGTAATACTATGGTTTTCTATGTCTATGGGTACTCTATCGAGTGGGGCTTACTCTGTCGAGTAAGTATGTTTTTATGCGAAACAGTAGTCTGTCTGATGGGTACTTGATCGAGTAAGGGGCACTCGAGCGAGTAAGTTACTTACTCGATCGAGTAAGTGAGTCTTACGGGTTATTTTAGCCGGGTTTTGTTAATAACGCGTGATTAATATAAATGGATTTCCGCCACCTTTCATAATTAGTTTTCACTTTTCTAAAACAATTCAAGAGAGAAAAAGAGTTACGTTGTTCTCCTTGTTTCCGTTGTTAACAAATCCCAAGGGCTAGGGGATCGTCTTATTCTTTACACCGTGGAGTTCGTCGCGTCAAGGGTAAGATTCTTGTATAATTTTTATAGTGATTCGTTGAGTTTGTTCAAAACCCTAATTGGGTAATTTGGGGGGTTTTGGGGTTTTGATTGGCTTAGTAGTAATTGCATGATTGTATATGTGTTTATATGAGGAGATTTCGTAGAAGAGCATTTTGATTAGCTGCTTGTGACGGTCTTGTGATGGCTTATTTCAGGTAGGGTTTCCCTACTCAGTACTGGCTACATAATGTGTGGTGATTGTGATTGTGATTGTTGGTTAATTATATTGTTGGTTTGATTTTGATGGTTGTACGTATATTGTTGATTGGTTGTGTATCTGTCTGTGATCTTCGGGGTGCGTCCCTGGCTGAGTGGAGTCACTTGCGGGAGTGGCTTCACGCCCTTGATTCGCCCTCTGTGGAACCCGTCACAGAGGGGATGTGCACATTAATGAACTTGGGTTTATCGCTCGATGGAGATGAGCGGGGATTTGGTGGGTACGGCTGCGGTCCCCCACTGGCGGTGAGGAGTATCTGTTGCGATGGGTACTCTGGCAGGGCTACACACTTTAGTGTGTAGTCAGTTGTGTGGAGATTGGAGATGGAGACCGGGGATTTGTGTGAACTGTTTGAGCTGCTTGGACTGTTTGTGTTTCTGTTTCATTGTGGCATTTGTTTTATGTAATCAGTACTGACCCCGTTTAAATGTTTTAAAAACTGTGGTGTTTCATTCGGGGGTGGTGAGCAGTTATTGAGCAGGTATGAGCTGATGCGTATGGGATAATTGGGAGGAGTCACCACGATGCAAATTAGAAGTCTTCCGCTGTGTCTGATAGTTTTATAGTCTTTTGATAGTAGACAGTTTTGGAGAACTTGTATCTCTTCATCAGTTTTGGTTTTTAGCATGTAATCACGTTAAACGTTATTTACTATTTAAGTATGTTTCTTTATTGTCTGATGATTACCATTGCCTCGGATAACCGAGATGGTCACGTTCCTTTACCTGAGTGGTCTTGGTAAGGCACTTGGACTATCCACTACATATCCATGAAACAACATATAAAGAAAGGAGTGTCATCACTCCGCATCCTGATCATCCATCACCTCGTCACCACCATCTCCACCTGATGTGCCCACTCCTGCTGCATCCTGGCCTGCGACACCACCAACACCCGCATCTTCTCCCATACTCCAAGGGGCCAAGCAACCGTAGGGATATGACTGGGGCTCTCCCCAAGTAGACCTCTCCACGCCGAAAGAGTGAAAAACTCCACTGTCGTCCCCAACGCCTCTCTACCACACGGGCTAAGCTGCTCCGGTCCCTATGCCCTGCACGTACGCCATCTCGTGGTGGTTCCGGAGTGTCAAGGTCGCCGACACCCTCTCCATGAGCTCGCTCACTCTCATCTCAGGGCTGTAGAAAGGAGGATAACCGGGAAACTGGTACTGTGGAGGTGTGGGAAATATCGGTATACTTCATCAAGAAATTCGGATTATAACGAAATTATAATTATGAAATTACGAGTCATAAACGAAATTGCATAAACAAAAGTATAGAGATTAGATTTAACCTTTGGTCCTAGAAAATTGGCCTAAGAACAAATATAGAAATCGATATTCTCCTAATCGTTGCACCCAAAATGTTTTGAGAAATGCCTCTCCTTTTGCTAGAATGAGATCCCTAATTTCTAATGATTTTAGGGTTTTTTTGTGATGTGAGAATTAGGTCAAAAAGAAGTAGAAAAATGATCCCCTTTTATCTCCTTATTACCGTGTAAATGGAGAGTAAAATGGGAAGATCTTTTTTTTTTCTTTTTTTCTCCTTTTTCGGTTTTACCAACCACCAAAAATAAGGAGAAAATCTTCTTATTTTTGGTTGTTATCAAAATGTATAAAATGTGTATTATTTATCAATTGTCATTTATGTCGTCACGTATTTAATAAGTCCACACACAACAGTTTGTAATCGATTTATTAATACCAGTCTGTCAACATTTATTATGACATTTTCGTATAATATATACATTAACTATAAATATCGCATATTTATAATTTGCTAATTAAATATAACCGTTTACGTTTAATTACGAATTAACATCTTAATTCGTTTAAGCTAACCTTATATACATTAATTAAATATAACAGTTTATATTCAATTTACGAATTAACAATTGATTCGTCTCAGCTGATATTATTTAATTGTATTAAATAATCGTCTCATCATCACATTGACTAACCTTTTAGTCAAATACATGGACTAACCTTTTAGTCATATAAGGCATCAATGTGATTATATTTTAATATAATCACATCTCTCAAACACATCCTTTAGGTGTGACTTTTAGGGACCAGTTGATCACCGCCATCAGTATGATAATAACGTCAAACTTCTAGCAAGCCAACCGTTATTAATAAACGTTAATCAACTGATAAAATACTAAATATACCCTTGTGAACCTATAAGAGATTTATATACGTTATCACACTAACTGTGGAGGACACTAGCTCCAACAATCTCTCACTTGTCCTCACAAGTGTATGTGCGATAACCGATTCTCATATCCTAAAATTTCTC
The DNA here is from genome assembly GCF_048544455.1 of Silene latifolia. NCBI lineage: Eukaryota > Viridiplantae > Streptophyta > Magnoliopsida > Caryophyllales > Caryophyllaceae > Silene > Silene latifolia. Next base: position 25,302,742 of record NC_133534.1, read on the forward strand.
CCACTCAATGTAAAACAATTTGCAAAGTCCGTATTCACAACTCCTCGAGCATGGCCATGCATTTCAGTTACAACTCCTCGTGTGGCCCTGAGAAATGACTAAACCTGATAAAGGTTGGATATTTTCTTTAACTCGAATCCTGCAGATATAATCACAGTATGAAATGACCCAGTAAAAATCTGCTAAGCCTCCTGTTACGGTCGACCATGAGAAAGAAACCAAAGTCACCCAAAAACTGCCTTAATCTCAAGAGACAGTCGATAGTCAAAAGAATCGACTCTAGGAACACAATGGACGTCCAATCCACGACCTGGCACCGAATGTTTTTAAACACTTAGGACTCCATTACGTTGTCACGATTGTCCTACGAGGTATCGTTATAACTCGCATCTGTGATCGATCAGCCAACCGTTTGACTTATGGCTCGTTGAACCCACCATCAATCAACTTCACAATATAATAGCCGAGTTATCACCATGTAGGCGATTACGGACCAAAACAAATATAATGTAATTCAGTTCACTTTGTGGCATTCAATGTTGTCGTACAATCCACATGAAAAACAAAATATGAAATAATACGATGAAGTTATAAATAGCATATGAAAAATAAAATGTATCGAATTCATAATCAACTACTACAACTCAGGAACACGTTTAATTCCCATGCAAATAACGTGCCCTTCATGCTTATCATATTTCAACGGTTTAGTGTGAGGATCCGCGATGTTGTCATCCGAAGCAATCTTGTCAATCACTATCTCCTCTTGCTCCACGTAATCACGGATCAGGTGAGCCTTCCGATGTACATGTCTAGACTTGTTGCTAGACTTAGGCTCCTTGGCCTGGAAGATGGCACCTCTATTGTCACAATAGATGGTGATTGGGTCATTCGAACTAGGAACTATGGTTAGTCCTTGTAAGAATTGACTCATCCATATAGCTTCCTTTGCTGCTTCCGAAGCGGCATAGTACTCGGATTCAAGAGTAGAATCTGCTACAACTTCCTGTTTGGAACTTTTCCAGCTGACCGCAACACCATTAAGAGTAAAGACGAATCCAGACTGAGATTTCGAATCATCTCGATCCGTTTGGAAGCTAGCATCTGCGTAACCGATTGCACATAGCTTAGTATCTCCTCCATAAGTCAATGCTCAATCCTTAGTCCTCCGTAGGTACTTAAGGATGTTTTTAACAGCCATCCAGTGTGTTTCACCTGGATTGCGTTGTTACCGACTCGTCATACTCAATGCATATGCCACGTCTGGACGTGTGCATATCATGGCATACATGATTGATCCTATGGCTGATGCATAAGGAACACGACTCATGCGTTCGATCCCTTCCGGTGTCGTGGGTGATTGAGACTTGCTCAAATGCATCCCAGAAGTCATTGGAAGGTGCCCCTTCTTGGAGTTGGTCATGCTGAACCTTTGAAGAATCCTATCTAAATAAGACTCCTGACTCAGTGATAACATCCGTCGTGATCTATCTCGATAGATACGGATTCCCAATATGCGTTGTGCCTCACCCAGATCTTTCATATGGAAATGGTTCTTCAACCATCCTTTTACCGAAGATAAGAGAGGAATGTCATTCCCAATCAAGAGTATGTCATCGACATACAATATCAAGAAAACAATCTTGCTCCCACTCGACTTGACATATAAGGATGGTTCCTCGACCGATCGAGTGAAACCATACTCTTTTATCACCTGGTCGAAACAATGATTCCAACTCCGAGAAGCTTGCTTAAGTCCATAAATAGAACGTTTAAGCTTGCACACTTTCTTAGGATTTTCAGGATCCATGAAACCTTCGGGTTGTACCATGTACAATTCCTACTCCAAATAACCGTTTAAGAAGGCGGTTTTCACATCCATCTGCCAAATTTCATAGTCATGAAAAGCGGCAATCGCTAAGATTATCCGAATGGAACGCAGCATAACTACGGGTGCAAAGATTTCATCATAATGCAATCCGTGCACTTGAGTGAAACCTTTTGCCACTAGTCGTGCCTTATAGGTATCTGGTTGCCCGTCTACAGAATGCTTTATTTTGTAAAGCCATTTGCACTGTAGAGGTCGTTCCTTGTTAGGTAAATCAACAAGATCCCATACGTCATTCTCATACATGGAGTCCATTTCGGATTGCATGGCTTCAAGCCATAGCTTAGAGTCGGAACAGGTCATGGCACCTTTATAGGTAGCGGGTTCATTACTCTCTAGGAGCAAAACGTCATTTTTCTCGACCATACCAATGTATCTGTCTGGAGGATTAGAGACTCTACCGGACCTCCTAGGTTCCTGAGGAATATTAACCATATCATCAGTTAAAGGAACAACTTTCTCCATCTGTTTCTCGGTTGTTGGTTCTTGAATCTCCGACAGCTCGAAGGTTCTATTACTTGACTTGTTCTCGAGAAATTCTTTCTCTAAGAACTTTGCACTAGCCGCAACAAAAACTCGATGTTCGGTAGGCGAATAGAAGTAATGACCAAACATTCCTTTTGGATAACCAATAAAGTATGTCTTGACCGATCGCGGGCCGAGCTTATCCTCGTGTCTCCACTTGACATAAGCCTCGCAGCCCCAAACCCGAATAAATGACAAGTTAGGGACCGTTCCCTTCCACATTTCATATGGAGTCTTGTCGACAACTTTAGACGGACTTCGGTTAAGTATAAGAGCAGCTGACAAAAGAGCAAAACCCCATAATGAATCAGGTACTACCGTGTGACTCATCATGGATCGAACCATATCAAGTAGTGTTCGATTTCTCCGTTCGGACACACCATGTAATTGAGGTGTTCCAGGTGGAGTTAACTGTAAAACTATTCCACAGTCTTTAAGGTGTTGATCAAACTCATTTGAAATATATTCGCCACCACGATCTGAACGTAGTGCTTTAACCTTTCTTCCCAGTTGGTTCTCAACCTTATTCTGGTATTCCTTGAATTTTTCAAAAGACTCACTTTTATGCTTCATTGAGTAGACATATCCGTATCTACTCAAATCATCCATGAAAGTGATAAAATATCTATAGCCGTCTCTTGCGGTGATTGACATAGGTCCACATACGTCAGTATGTATGAGTCCTAATAGGTCATTAGCGCGCATTCCAACACCTTTGAAGGAAATTCGAGTCATTTTGCCGATAAGACATGATTCACACGTGCCAACTGAAGAAAAATCAAATGTGGGGATAGTCCCATTCTCGATGAGTTTCTTTACACGTTTTTCATTTATGTGTCCCATTCGACAATGCCATAGATAAGTTTGATCTTTGTCACCAACCTTTAATTTCTTATTATTCACATGTAATATATCTGTGGTTTGATCTAAGATGTAAATTCCATTCATGGAAACTGCTTTGCCATAAACCATTTCATTAAAAGAGAAAATACAGCTATTGTCCTTTATTGAAAATGAAAAACCGTCTTTATCAAGTACGGAAACGGAAATAATATTCTTAGATAAACTGGGTACATAGTAACAGTTATATAAATATAACTCAAAACCACTCGAGAGCTGGATTACGTATGTTCCCTATGAGACTGCAGCAACTCTTGCTCCATTCCCGACTCGCAGGTCCACATCACCCTTTGCGAGAGGTGTGATGTTTTTTAGGCCCTGCAAATGATTACACAGATGAGAACCACAACCAGTATCAAGTACCCAAGTTCTGAAACTTGCATGGTTAATCTGAATCATATGAATATAAGATGACATACCAACAGGAGTGACGCGGCCTGCTTTTATGTCCTCACGGTATACAGGACAGTTCCTCCTCCAATGTCCAGTTTTGTGACAATGGTGGCACTCAACGTTACCGCCCTTGCTCTTTTCCTTGCCTTGTGAGCCACTAGTCTCACCAGGCCCACTCTTACCGTTTCCTGACTTCTTAAACTTTGGCTTTCCTACAGTTAGGTCGCCGTGAGCTTTGCCCTTACCCTTATTCTTGTTGGAAATCATGAGAACATCTTGCTTCATGCTCCCACTCAATTTCATATCCTTCTCAGTCTGTACGAGAAGTGAGTGTAGCTCATGAGGACTTTTCTTCATGTCATTCATGTAGTAATTTGCCCTGAAAAGGGCAAAGCCATCATGAAGTGAATGAAGCATACGGTCAATGACTATGCTCTCACTGATTTTGCAATCAAGTGCCTCCAGTTTCTCGACATTCTCAATCATGTTAAGAATGCGTGGGCTAACAGGTTGGCCCTTCTAGAGTTTCGCATCAAAGAAGCGACAGGTATGCTCATAAGTAACGATTCCCGGTGCTTTTGAGAACTCATTAGTGAGCGTGGTGAAAATCTTGTTTGCACCTTGGGCAATGAAGCGTCTTTGCAAATTGGTTTCCATTGCAAAAATGAGTACGTTCTTTATCGCACCCACTTCCATGACGAAGTCACTATAAGCAAGTGACTCGTTAACTCTTGCATTGGGGCCTGGGTTTGGCGGTATTGGCTCAATTAAGTACTTGAGCTTACCGTCTGCAATGGCAGCATTCCGTAATGATGCCTCCCAGTCCGCAAAGTTGGACCCGTCATTCTTCAGTCGTGTGGACTGATTCATGTGGTCCATGAAAGTTTTGAGCCAGGACTCGCGTGCAAGTGTGGCACTTGGCATAGGGATATCATTATTTCCAGCCATTTGTTGTAAGCAGTATTATCAATATAAAACGAATTCTACACTGCGAAAAGAAGAAAAATATAATAAGCATACTCATCGTTATGATTTAAGACTAATGCAATACTGTTATAACGCGAAGACTCAAGCATTTATACAATTGACCTCCCTCAAGAATTATATAAATGATCCCAAGACTCATTTATCTGTAAATTGATAAGCCAACCTTTTGGCTAATTCTACTTTTAGAATTCTTGGTTGATAAATTTCTGTAAATTCTATTTATAGTCCATCATAATCTCGAGAAACTCTTCGGATTATAATGTTGAGGTAAACTAAGTCAACACAAACTACTTACCCAACGTAGAAGGGGTCATATGGAGAGTAAGGTCCTATATGCCTACCGACGAAGAAGGGATTCATAGATGTTTGGCCTATAAAGACTAGTCTCAATTTCAGTTTTAGAGAAAGATCCCATCAACTTTATTTTAATTCATTTTAAGTGAACTAATATCTAGCATGCGAGAATGAATAAACTAAGATGATGGCTTAAAATTGTGTGACATCTTTATGTCCATGATAACTAACATCCAAACTATATGAGTCAATTTTCATGCATATGAGTAGGTGGTTTGGTTTAGGCGGAATATGATGCATTAACTATTAAGCGAAGAAAAGCAATAAGAATGGAAAAACGTAAAACAAAAACAAAGTCCTAGTGTGGCCTATCTACCAAAATGAACAAAAATACAACTTTGGAATCCTTCCTAGGACCCGAGAAGCTTGTCTTGATGTTCCATCTTGGTCCATGTAGCGGGAGTGAGAAATCCAATCTCCATCTTTAGTCTTCTCAAAATTACAATAAATAAATTACAAAATAAACCTATTTACATTCTAATTTCAAAAACATAATACTAAAGAAAATCAAAGGAGATTCGAGATCTCAAAATTACATCAAAATTATGTTTCCATCATTACGAAAACATAATCAACTAAGGCCACACTAGGTAATACAAATTACAACCGATTGCAAAAATACGTAAATAAACCATTCAACGATTCATTCAACTAAAAAAATGCATCAACTATAAATTAACCATTCAAGACATAATTCCTTAATTATGTAGAGTAATTTATCCAAACCACCTATTTTATAATTATCAAAATTATGTGACAATTCCTCAATTACTCACAATAATTCCAATCTTAATTCACATTAGCTAGTGATATGAATTAATCCAACATTATTTTAAACCTCTTTAAAATAATTGGGTATCTTTAATTTGTGAACTTTTTCACAACAAACAATCATACATTATAAATTTAATGTATAATTATTATTGGCCAAAACAAACATAATTTTTTTTTTTTAATAAAAGCTCTCGGCATTTCCAAAAACAAAAAAATCAGTTTTTTTTTTTATTATTTTAAATGCCCTCGGCATTTTGCCCTAAAAACGAAAAAAAAAGTTTTTTTCTTTAAAGCTCACGGCATTCAGCCGTTTTTTTTTTCTCTTCTTTCTTTTCTCAAAAACAAAAAAACTTTTTATGAGAACAAAAATGTTTAATGTTGCTAATATAACAAGATTGGCATAATCATTATCTTTTAATTTAAACATAGATTCAAACTTGATGATTCAATTTAACCTCTTAAAATGAATATCTAAATTATGATTAAATCGATTATCTAAATATTTGATTCATCACAACTGATTTGAACATTATTAAATTAACTTGTATGCCAAAACTATATAGCAAAAACAAATCATCAACCATAAAAACAATTTTCATTTACATTTTAATTTAATTCTTATTAAATCAAAACATCTACAAATTTATCATATTATCATCTTAACTTATTAAAACAACAATATCAATAAATCAAAATGGAAACAAGGCATCAAAAAACAAAAATCATCTCGGCATAAAAATGTTTCGGCCGAAATTAATTTCTTTTTTCTCAAATTTTTTTTTGTTTAAATCAATTTATGAAAATCATATAAAATAATTTCGTGGCCTATGCTCTGATACCACTTGTGGGAAATATCGGTATACTTCATCAAGAAATTCGGATTATAACGAAATTATAATTATGAAATTACGAGTCATAAACGAAATTGCATAAACAAAAGTATAGAGATTAGATTTAACCTTTGGTCCTAGCAATTTGGCCTAAGAACAAATATCGAAATCGATATTCTCCTAATCGTTGCACCCAAAATGCTTTGAGAAATGCCTCTCCTTTTGCTAGAATGAGATCCCTAATTTCTAATGATTTTAGGGTTTTTTTTGTGATGTGAGAATTAGGTAAAAAAGAAGTAGAAAAATGATCCCCTTTTTTCTCCTTATAACCGTGTAAATGGAGAGTAAAATGGGAAGATCTTTTTTTTTCTCCTTTTTCGGTTTTACCAACCACCAAAAATAAGGAGAAAATATTCTTATTTTTGGTTGTTATCAAAATGTATAAAATGTGTATTATTTATCAATTGACATTTATGTCGTCACGTATTTAATAAGTCCACACACAACAGTTTGTAGTCGATTTATTAATACCGGTCTGTCAACATACATTAACTATAAATATCGCATATTTATAATTTGCTAATTAAATATAACCGTTTACGTTTAATTACGAATTAACATCTTAATTCGTTTAAGCTAACATTATATACATTAATTAAATATAACAGTTTATATTAGATTTACGAATTAACAATTGATTCGTCTCAGCTGATATTATTTAATTGTATTAAATAATCGTCTCATCATCACATTGACTAACCTTTTAGTCAAATACATGGACTAACCTTTTAGTCATATAAGGCATCAATGTGATTATATTTTCATATAATCACATCTCTCATACACATCCTTTAGGTGTGACCTTTAGGGACCAGTTGATCACCGCCTTCAGTATGATAATAACGTCAAACTTCTAGCAAGCCAACCGTTATTAATAAACGTTAATCAACTGATAAAATACTAAGTATACCCTTGTGAACCTATAAGAGATTTATATACGTTATCACACTAACTGTGGAAGACACTAGCTCCAACAGGAGGTGAAAGCTACTCTGGCTGAGTCTCAGCCACCCTCTCCCTCACTCGTCATGGTCCCCTCCCCACTCTAGGCTGGGCGTCCTCCGGTCTCACCTGGTCCCCCTTCCTCGGCTCAGGCATCACCTCCAAGATATCTGGGTCAATGAGGTACACCTGCGTCTCAGGAGCCCTCTCCTCCTCATCATCAGAATCAGCAGCCACTACTGCCGCTGGCAAAGGCTCGGTCACTGGGAGGTGCTCAGGATCGGGTATCTTTATCCAGCTCATCCCCCAAACCGTCCAAGCTAACCCACCACCCTCCAAAGTTCTCAACCATTTCTGGTCGAGGTAGTACTCGCGGTCCAAGGTAGGTACAGAGGGGGTCAAGGGTGTATAGGCCGAGGAGGCCTCAAAGGTAGTAAGCCTCTCTGCCAACCGGGTGGCAATGGCTCCACAGCTTAGAAAACGCGACTCAGAAGTGGCCATAAAGGCTAAGCTGGCACAGACTATGTCCGGAGCACTAAAGGTGACTTTCCGAGATCGGGTAGAGTTGAGGTAGGCTGCAAGCAACATCACCTCATGTGAGTTTAATTTACTCACATCCTTCCTCTCATAAAGCAAATAGGTCAAGGCACGAAAGAAGATCTTTAAGAGCTCCCTTTGCAGGTTTGGCCAGGCCGAGGTGGGTAGCAAACGTATCCATGGCAAGTAAAAAGCTGGTGTTCATGAGGCGGAACTCAACAGTCTGTTCCACCGCATTGTACTTAAACGAACTCATGAACTCAAGGGCCAGAAAAGCGTAAGAGTGGTTTCGGAGGCGGTACAACCCATTCATCCCCAAAGTCTCGAAGATATGCCTAACATCGGTCTCAATCCTCAAGTCAGTCAAAAGAGTTGTGTCGATATAACGGGTGGGTCTCATCTTTCGTTTATGTAAGGCAACAAAGTTTTCCCTTTGTGTAAAGTCCACAAAGACAACCGAAGGGTACCCGGGCACAGCTGGGACCGTAGGTCCCCCACTCCCTTCACCTACCTCGGGCTCAGAAGCCCTCCTCCTCTTACTTTGACGGGTTCCAACAGTTGGTCTCGGCATCTGTTTTCAACACCTGACTTAGATACACAAACCACATTTACTTGAAAACATGTATACATTCACATAAGGACATTCAAAACAATTACAAAGTACACACTTTCACCAATCAAACCAGAAATTATAATTATAACTCTCAAATTTATCATCAGACGATCTCAGAGCAGTAAAAATTTATAGCAACGATGGCATCAATTAACAATACAACCATTAATTTTGAGAATTAAACATTCAAATTAGCTTCACTAATAGACAAACTTCTCAAGAATGTAAGACGAATTTCAGTTTGGGGAACTTTTAAGACGAACTTTTAAGGCAAACCTTTGAGTGAAAACCATCAAAATCAACTCTAAACATGATATATACAACATACATTATCCAATTTTCCCCCTTTCATATACAAAAGAAAACCAAAATTCAATTCAAAATCTCAAACCTTAGAAATTTCGACACATATTCTCCCCCAAATTGATTCAATTTTTGCATAACTAACATCAATAATCAACCAATTTAAGCAAATAGATCATGTGACAACAATTATAGGCAATATTTGGCATATATAAATCAATTTTTCAGCAAACACCAACATCCTACATGCTTCTAAATAATAAAAAACAAGGAAATAGGATAAACAATCTTACCTTGATTGATTAGCAAGTAAAAGGAACGAATTTAGCAAGGAAAGCACAAGATCTAAGTACCAAAAATCACAAAGTTGAGAGGGACTTGAGAGAGATTAAGATATTTAAGGTTTTGGATGAATGAAGAATAAGAAAGAGAGAATATAAGAATAAGGGTTATGAATCACGCTAAATCCCGGGTACTGTTCACTTACTCGATCGAGTAAGTAGGTTACTCGATCGAGTGGCCTCTACTCGATCGAGTTGGAGCTACACGGTCGAGTATCCGCTGGCAGATCCAACTTTCTCGACGTTATAACTTCCTAACTAGATCGAATGAGGTCTACTCGATGGAGTAGGCACTCCTACTCGGTCGGGTAAGATTAAGAACGAGGTTAAAAGCACGGATTTAAGTAACGGTTCCTGCAAAACAACAACTCGTGTCGATTCCGAAATGAATTCAGAAATCGTCTTAAATTATTACATTCATCACGACGTATTACCACTACACAAGTGCTACGTATCGATCTAACAAACATATCACTTCATTCAACACATTTCATTCTTATGACAAACATTACGCAACCAATTGACTACACTATTAGCTATCTCATGCATGCATTTAACACATTTTGTTTCACTTCCAATCATGCATTCGCAATTTCAACAAGACAACTAGCAGTTATGTCATTCTAAACATTCATCCACCATCATAACATTATGTATCACCCAAGATTGCTAATAATTAAATCATATCACCGCGAATTAACAACTAGTCTACTCAACTTATCTATACCATATCATACAAGCGTTCCGTCATTCATCCAACACATTTGCCAAATACTACTTGCCAACTATTATAACTAATTCAATACTTACTACTTATCGTCATTACCACATACAAGACTTGCCATAACTTTTATAACTAACGCGCATAGAAAGATTTAAGAAACATTACCATCACCATATCGCACCACTCCGTCACGAATTATAAGCATATCACCACTTCCATTACTTTCTTACACATTCCTACTCAACCATACATATTTTTACAGTTCCTCATTACCATTACGCGTACTAGCATACATATAGACTTTATCACAAACATTCCTAACATAACTATTATACACACTAGGCACACAATTTTGAACTGAACATTCCCATACCCGGTGACTGGCTTAAGCATAATGGGGCCATGATTTGGATATGAGGACGCCTACTCACCCAAAATCTAGCATCAGCTGGGGCTCCCAATATACATACACCAGCTTCATTTTATTAGACTCTCTATGTTCTTTAGGCTCATTTGTTACAGGTTCCAAAATCGTCGCTCTGATACCACTTTGTGACACCCCCATATGCCGGAGAGCCTGAACAAGACCTTCCCTAACATATAAGGGCGTCACCATCTCGGTTGCCCGAGGCCAGTAATAATTAAATGTCGATAAAAGAACAATTAAGTTATATTACAAGTGAGTAACTAAAACTATTTATACATAGAAGATACAACTCAAAACCACTATGTGAACTACTTCTGTCGTTACTCGTAAAAGACTCATCCCGCTAAGCAGCTAGCTAACATCCAGACCACAACCTGCTAAGACTGACTGCTCACCATAAGGGATCACGGCAGACACAACATAAACAAACAACAAGACAAAACCACACAAGGTCAGTAACTGAAGAAACGCATCAATAACAACAGATACAACATAGCAAGGCACAACAGAACGTACACACATCACACCTCCTCCAACCAATCACCGTCACCGACTGTCCACTGGACCAGCCCTGCCAGTAGGGGACCGCAGCCGTACCCACCAAATCCCGCTCATCATACAGAGCGATAACCCTGTCCCATTAATGTGCACATCCCCTCCCGTGGCGGGTTCCACGGAGGGCAAAACTAGGGCGTGAAACCACTCCCGCAAGTGACTCCACTCAGCCGAGGACGCACATCGAGAACCATAGACAAACAATCACAATCAGCTGTAACACAACAACGATAATCAAAACAACGCAATGCCAAACAATTACCACAATCAGTCAACCATATCGACACTATGTCAACCAAACCACATCAAAGGACACTCTAGACAACCAACAGTACTGAGTAGGAGAACCTACCTTTAGCGCATCGCAGCGATTCCACTTTCGATCACAAGATATCAATCAACCACGCAACACACCTAACAAACAGTACAATCATCTATCACAACCACTATAACCCTAACTGAAAACAACGATAATGATGATGACGATGACATACCTACACATAGCAATCCGGCGTCAAGACCGCTACCTGACTCAAGCAACCCATCCCCATAGCACAAGCATCCTCAAGGACCTCAAAGGAAGGAACTATGGTGAAGGGAAGAAGAAGAGGCGACATCTAGGTTTAGGGAAGAGAGGCGGAAATGATTTACGGTTTTACAAAACACGATTCATAAATCCCCGCTCCAAACCCATTCCTCGATCGAGTAACTAACTTACTCAATCGAGTGACCCATGCTTGATCGAGATCCCAAGTAACTCGATCGAGTAGCCTCCGCTAGATCGAGTAACACACAAACTAAGACTCACAGCGTGACAAGTCATCGCGCATAAGGTTTATGAAGGTCAAGATAAGCGTCTAAGGTCGATCAATGTCGGTCAACGGGTCCCTAAAAGGACGGGTATTACAACCATTGACGAGGGATCAGTTCCAGGGATGACGGAAAGATCCGGGTGATGGGTCCTGTTTGACCCCTTTTATGGCCATGTAATCCTTGAAGGCTCGGATGTGATTGAGTGGGTCCTCCACTCCCTTGAATTTGGGCACATCAGTCAAGGTAAAGTTGTTGGGTAGTTGATCCCCAACGGGTTCAAATCTTCGATTGTTCTCAAGGTGGATGTTGTTACCCCGGGCTAGGAGTTTTTCTTCCAAGAGTTTGAGCCTTTTCTCAGTTTCAGTCAAGGGCGGAGGGTTGTTTTCTCCAATTTCCTTATTTTCCAGGGTGTCGATATGGGTCTCGACACGGTCCAGGGTGACCTTAAGAGCAGTGAGTACGCTGGCTAGTTGAGCAGTTGTAACATCTTTGTTGTCATTGTTGTTGTTGGACGAAGCTGAAGAAATGACCATGGTTCTGAGGCAGAAAAACGGCTCAAATACAACTCAATCCGACACGGTTCAAAGACTGAACGCAGACAAGACAAAGGATGGAACAAAGATCAGACCCAACAAGACGAGGATGACCGTGTGTGGTACCTCGGTGCTGACTCGATTTATAACGTGACGGTGTTGACTGGACTTTTACTCGCGTCCAACGTAGTGGCGTGACGCCGTTGGACGAGTCTCATGGTGAGACGACTCATAAGTAAAGACCCTTAAGTACGTTTTCTTTGACTCGATAGACACGGAATTGGAATGGTGGACTGAAGTTTTCGAAAATAGAGATTTTCAAAAAGATTCGTATGTCGCTTTATGGACGACTTCCGAAGATAGGGATCTCCGCAAGTCGGTCAGTTAAAAGTTCGTCTTAAGTTTGTTTTCAAAAGACGGTTCGAGTTTGAGTCGGCTCAGAAAACAATATAATGTTTCCAGAGACGGTGTTTGAAATTCAAAATTGTATTTTTTGAAAATCGAGTTTTAAAATGTTTGAAGAGGTCTCGAAGACGGTGTATGGTCCTCGGGATCTTGAAAGTGTCTCGAGAAAAGGGTTTGTGCTTTTCTCGGTTTTTGAAAGAGCCATTGTCGGCGCGAGACGGGTGAAAATCCGTGTCTTGACGCGGCGATTATAACGGCGTAAAAAGGTGTTTTGAAATGGTTGTAGAAAACCGAGTTTAAAAATCGTCATTACGACGGCCTAGAAAGGCGTGTTGAAATGGTTGTAAAAAACCGGGTTTGAAAATCATCATTACGACGGCCTAGAAAGGCGTGTTTAAATGGTTGTAGAAAACCTGGTTTGAAAATCGTTGTGACACCCCTCGATAGGGCATCAAAATTAAAGCGGAAAATACGAGATTTTTAAAACCTTTAAAAGTTTAAAGTGCGAAATCCACCATAAGTTATCAAACGACAATGAAAGGTAAGATAATTAAGTTTTACAGTTAAAAACAAAGTTCGTTGGGGAAAAGATATCCCACGAATAAACACAAGTCTAACGATAGGTGAGTCTAAGCAAACTATAACTAAGGTCCAAGGGTCAACGTTCTCGCTAGCTCACACGTCTTCCCCATAATATGCATCACAAACCTGTCATTCATGTAAACATGAACGCCACAGTCAGTGGGGAGTAACTCAGGGTTCTCCCAGCCACAATATGTCAACATACACGTAAGCAAGAACTTATTTAAACATATTGATCATACATCATACTTGAATAATAATGAACAAAGGGATATAAACGATAATCATAATGAGATAGACATATTGCATTCATAATGAGATAGGCATGGTACATTATATTAAACATGCATTCAAGGTAACAAAACATGGGTATGAGATTAGGGACCGAATCATATGAAGAGGGTAAATAACGGATCAATTAAATAGAAAATACATAGATGGAAACCAATAGCCATTACTTTGAAAACTTCTTAACAACCATAGCACGGGACGTGGCTACTAATGTCACATTCATAGTTATGGCTTGCATCTCACCATAAGAACGGATGGGAACATCAATCCCGGCGATCATATCGCAACTAGGGGCTTGCATCTCACCACTAGTATCCGATAGGACCAAGACTCTCAAGAACAATAGGAGACGTGAACTCTCGTATATAAGAACACGCCAATGACCGTAACAAGCAAGACATTTACAAAGCTTTGACTCAAAACAAGACAACCCCTAGACTCCAACCTCCTGGTAGGACGACGATCATAATACGGTCCTAGTCTAAATCTGGCCAGACTCTCGGGATGGGCGACACCCGATTCGACATGCGGTGACCTATCCGCATCCAATACTCGAAACATGGTACACCTAACCGTGACCGAAAAGTCGAGTAACCCCAAATCGGAACTTTGTCACCTAACCGTGACCCACGAACCGAAGAGGCGGAAGGAATAAGCCAACTCGGAAACAATGGCACCTAACCGTGACCCAAGGTCCGAGGGCAAAGTAAGGAATGTCAAGTCGTCACACAATGTAAACCGTCACACTCCGGTCACAAACACGAGTAACAATGATTGCACAAACGTAACGTAAACAATTCATGTGAAGCATGTATAAGTATAATAGTACAACAATTACCAGGTGCTCTCTGCCGGTGTGGGCACCGGCTGCCGGCCTACCGGCAGAGGATTCATGCTAAGGTGAAACAAGGTCAAAAATAGATGAAGGTGTATTCTCTGCCGGCCCACCGGCAGGGAATACAAGCCAATGTAAAACAAAGCAAAAATAGCTGGAAGTGTATTCTCTGCCGGTCGACCGGCTGCCGGTCGACCGGCTGACGAACCACCGGCATGGAGTACAGGTCAAGGTAAACAAGGTAAACAATGCTCAATGTGTATTCTCTGCCGGTCGACCGGCTGCCGGCCCACCGGCAGGGAATACACCCTGTAGCCAAATAAGCTCAACTTTGCACATTATGTATTCTCTGCCGGCTGCCGGGCCCACCGGCAGGGAGTACACCCTATAATAAAAGACATCAAAATTGCATATACTCGCTGCCGGTTGGGTAGGCCGGCTGCCGGCCCACCGGCAGGGGATCACATACTACCATATGAATTTGACAAAACACAAAGAACTCTCTGCCGGTTGGTGGACCGGCTGCCGGCCCACCGGCAGAGACATACAAAGGCTTAAATTCCAATTTTTCCAACTCAGAAATGCAAGGTCTCGCTGCCGGTTGGGTAGGCCGGCTGCCAGCCCACCGGCAGGGACATACAGTACACGAAAAACCATCAAACATCCATCTAAAGTCTTCCAAATTCAACCATCTTAAATTCAATCATTTCATACGTCTCTAATATGATGAATACTCAGCAAATTTGGCATGTTAGGATAATTTAAACATATGACATCAACCATGAACCTTAAAATAAGATAGCATGCCACTCAAACATATGGAAATTCTCAGAAACTACTTCATTCAACACAACAATGGGATGAAACATGAAAGTTACCAACTTTAACATCTATATGCATCCAACCACACATAAAGCACACAATTTTGACATGTAAGTCGAGTAACCCATAACCGTTACCTTTTTGCACTTAAATCCACGATAGGCTCGTCTACCTTTCAAGAATCCACTTCCGGGTCAACTAAACTTTCTCCTAAACGTAAGAAAACACAAAATAAGACTAAGAATCGAAATTAGAAAAAAGGGTACCATGTATAAATGGCTCGACAGCCCTATATAAGGAGGAAAGTCGGTATCTTTCTTACCTAGAAATATGGAGGGCGATGAGAGGAAGAGATAGACGCAAAAATCGTTGAAAACCGATGAGAAATGAAGGTTTTATGGCCAATTTAGTGAAGGAGGTGGAAGTTGTGTAACAATGGTGTTGTAGTTGTGTATTTGTTGGGAAATTTCAGAATTTAGGAGTGAGGGAGATGGAGTTGTGAAGGTTTAGTTGGGGGTTTTGTGAAGGGAGAAGAGAAGGGAAAAGCCCATGAGTTATAAAAAGCCCAACAACTCAAATTGAGTCGGTTTCCACTAGAATTTTCGTCTCAAGCCTACTATAACTCAAGACGGAGAATATTATTATTATTATCATTATTATCCGACCAAAATATTTATTTTGTACAACTTAAGCTTTAAAAAATATAATATTTATAAAAATCATATTTAATAATGAAATTAATTAAATTAAATAATTTAAAATATAAATAAGACAATAGAACGGTTAATTAAATTATAATTGCCAAAATGGAAAATTCGCGGGTGTTACAATCACCCCATCTTTTAAAAAGTTTCGTCATCGAAACTTGAAAATGGAAATGAAATGTCATATAAAAATAAAACTGAAATTTTGAAATCGGCAACCAAAACATTCAAAAGGTTACTTATCGTACGAATCAAAATCCTTTCAAAAGTCTCAATTAAAATTTTCCGACAAAACCAGATTCTCATCAAAGGAACGAAAATGCTCCCGTTGCGCATTCAAGAACATCACATTCCAAATCGAAGATATGGTCAAAAGCAAATCATTTGTATAAATCGAAAATCAAAATACTTTCAAAAACATTAATGAAGAGTTTTCAAAAGTATAAGTCTCATTCATGGAACGAAATTGCTCTTGTCGTGCACACAAGAACGCTAACTTTCCAAGTCAAAGACAAATCTAAGACAAAAGTCACTCGTCGACAAGCGTAGAACAAGTTATTAAACGTTTCAAATAACGAGTTCTAACATCCGATCAACGTCAAAATCAAAAGAAAAGGCAATTCACTCAAATTTTCTTTTGCAAAGGTCAAAATAGAAGTAGAGGTTTCATTTCTAAATTCAAAAGGAAGTCAAATTCCTGAAAATATAATATTAAACTCTTGACAACGAAGTCATAAGTAGATCAAAGCTAGTTAGAAATTGAGCAAAGTTAAAAGTAACTCGGGTTTAGCAATTAAAAATCCATAAAAAGAAGTTGTACTCGTAGAACAAAAGGAGAACTAAATCGAATTCTCATTTTCAAACCTTTAAAATAGGTAGGGTTTTGTAAGAGTAACATAAACTTTTAACAATGGATCAAAAGTGGTAGCTTGAAATGTTTAGAAATAGTACGAAATGAAGAGAACTTAGATATCATGAAAACAAAGTACGCTAAGAGGGTTCAAGCTTAACCAACAAAAGAGCTATGATGAACTTCCTAGGAGAAGAGTCGAAATCGAATCTACAAGGATATCAAAGATTGAATTTAATAGGTTAACATCAAATTCTAAAGGAGGAGCAAGCATAAACGAGGAAGAGAGGTATGAACGATAACACTTATGGTCAAAGAGGACGGGAAATTAGGCAACAAGGAAACGCCAGATACTTAAATCTCGAACAACAAAGTCATCCTGAATGGTTCCGAGAACTTCCTAACCACGAAACTCATAACCACATAACTCCCAATAATTTCCTCAAAATACTCACACTTTACTCCTATGCTACCCCGTCGGTCAAGTCACTCCACCACAATTGTGATTCCATAACTCTCAAATATAAATCATCTATAAACGATTTCCACGAAAGATCAAAACTACTAAAAGAGTTGCACACATAACCAACTATCGACTACTAGGAGTTCTCACTATGGTAAAATCCTTAATCACAAGTCAAAATCTCAAGGTCTTTATACTTTCTAACACTCCAAACCAAAATCTTATTCACACCCGAATTCACAAGCATAGATGATCACATTCCACAAATCATAAAGACCACCAACCAAAAGTAAATAGGTTTGTCATACAATTTTTCCTACCCAAATCAACTCAAGTTCCACTAATCCAATTTTGACGAAATCAAGGTTCACAAAGAATCCTCAAAGAGCATCTCACTCACTCTACAACGTAGCCAACAATGCCATCACTCCACTAAAGAAACAAAGAGTAATAACTAGGTCAAGAAATGATAGGAAATTTCAAGGGAATATATGAACATGACGAGGTGTGAGATTAAAGGAGTCAATAGTTAAGGTAACTAGTTAACACCAGTGAGAGATATTAGAATTAGGGAGGTATTCAAGACAAGGACGCGACAAGTAACTTTTATAATTAAGAATTAAATTTAATCAAGGTGTGAACGAAGGGAAGGAAGATGATTAAAGGTACGAAGGGGGATTTTAAGGCTTAAACCATACGCTTTCTAAGACTTAAGGTTCTCTCTAACAAGGTCACGCCTATTAGGATATCGTACCATCATAACAAAACGACCAAATTACAAAACGAGGGTCAAGGCAATTCATCTCATTCCTTATATGCAAGTCTCTCTTAAAGGATTACACCTCTATGACTGATCAAGGTAAAAAAAAAATAAACGCTCGCTTAAGGGTTGATAAATTGGTTAGATTCATTGTTCACCTATCCTATCACATATTAGGATTTCCCTAAAGTAAGTCTACCACTCAAGTATAACAACATTTCTTTATCTCAAGTTCTCGACACAACCTCGATGTTTTAAAAACCAAAGAACGAATTAACAAAGACTCCTTCACAAAATTCTCAAGGGACAACTAATATCAAATCACATCACCATTCTATACGGGATCAATAACATCTAAAAAAATGGGTTTTCTTCCAAGCTCATATCATGAGCCTTACTCCAAGATTACTCCTAAGGTAACATATACAACTCACACTTTACACAAGGAATTCCACCAATCAAATATACTCACTTTATTAAGGAACTAGGTATAAGAATCGCTAAGCATGTCTCATCACACTACCTAAGCCTTTCTAACGTCACAACCTCTCGAAACTAGGGTTAAGGGTCAAACACAAACAAACTCCACAAAAGTCAAATTTTTCGACCAAAGTTAACATTCCATAAGGCAAAGATGAAGGTGCACATGAGGGGCATTATAAGGAGAAAAGGTACAAAGACAACCCCCAAGATATGTGATAAGAGTTGCGAAAGGTATAGAAGCGCAAAGACAAGGGAATATGACAAAGCACTCAAAGAGAGCAAGGTATCTTCAAGACGGTAAAGACACCTTTCAAGAGAAAGAGATTCACAAGCAAGATGTTATGGAAGAAGAAACAAAAACGAAGGATAGGTCGGGTGGGTACCAAACTAGCTTCCAAGGTAAAGCAAAAGAGAGTTTAGAAAGGAAGGATGAACATCACGGGATAAAAGTAAGGAAAGGTGGATCAAGGATAGAAAACACACCCATAACGGTGTCGGGAGGAACGGCGGTTCCGACTTGATTCTCGACAAGAATGACTCTTCTTGGCTCGGCATCCGGAGCATAAGGGAAAGGAGGAGTAATCTTCTTCTTGGGGCAATCCTTCATGAGATGTCCGGGCTCCTTGCAATGGTAACACTTCAAGGGCACATCATAGCATCCAATCCCGCGGTGATAAGCTTGCCTACACTTGAAGCACCTGCGGTTCTTCTTAAGCCTATTAGTAGATGTAGGGACTTGTCCTTTCGGCTCTTGCACTCTTGGCTCTTATCCTCCATGGTCTTGTACTCCTTGTCCTTGGACTCTCTGCACCAACCTCTCCTTGCTAGAAGACGACGAGGATGAGGGCATAGATGGCCTCTTGCCACGGCGGTTAGAGCGACGATTAACTTGAGTATTAGCATTTCGTTGATTCCGAAGAATTAGATTAAGAGCTTCCATGATAGTATTCTCCACCTTGGTTGGTCGTACCATCTTCTCAAGACACCAAAAGAGTCAACCATGTTAGCACCTAACAAATAGCATGCACAAAGAGACTACAAACTTGGGTCCTTAGTTCTACCCATCTCTCATTTATTATTTGAGGTCAAGTTCAATTTAAATTCGGGGTACACGTGTGTGCGTCGGGAGCAACATATGCTCTGATACCAACTGTGACACCCCTCGATAGGGCATCAAAATTAAAGCGGAAAATACGAGATTTTTAATACCTTTAAAAGTTTAAAGTGCGAAATCCACCATAAGTTATCAAACGACAATGAAAGGTAAGATAATTAAGTTTTACAGTTAAAAACAAAGTTCGTTGGGGAAAAGATATCCCACGAATAAACACAAGTCTAACGATAGGTGAGTCTAAGCAAACTATAACTAAGGTCCAAGGGTCAACGTTCTCGCTAGCTCACACGTCTTCCCCATAATCTGCATCACAAACCTGTCATTCATGTAAACATGAACGCCACAGTCAGTGGGGAGTAACTCAGGGTTCTCCCAGCCACAATATGTCAACATACACGTAAGCAAGAACTTATTTAAACATATTGATCATACATCATACTTGAATAATAATGAACAAGGGGATATAAACGATAATCATAATGAGATAGACATATTGTATTCATAATGAGATAGGCATGGTACATTATATTAAACATGCATTCAAGGTAACAAAACATGGGTATGAGATTAGGCATCGAATCATATGAAGAGGGTAAATAACAGATCAATTAAATAGAAAATACATGGATGGAAACCAATAGCCATTACTTTGAAAACTTCTTAACAACCATAGCACGGGACGTGGCTACTAATGTCACATTCATACTTATGGCTTGCATCTCACCATAAGAACGGATGGGAACATCAATCCCAGCGATCATATCGCAACTAGGGGCTTGCATCTCACCACTAGTATCCGATAGGACCAAGACTCTCACGAACAATAGGAGACGTGAACTCTCGTATATAAGAACACGCCAATGACCGTAACAAGCAAGACATTTACAAAGCTTTGACTCAAAACAAGACAACCCCTAGACTCCAACCTCCTGGTAGGACGACGATCATAATACGGTCCTAGTCTAAATCTGGCCAGACTCTCGGGATGGGCGACACCCGATTCGACATGCGGTGACCTATCCGCATCCAAGACTCGAAACATGGTACACCTAACCGTGACCGAAAAGTCGAGTAACCCCAAATCGGAACTTTGTCACCTAACCGTGACCCACGAACCGAAGAGGCGGAAGGAATAACCCAACTCGAAAACAATGGCACCTAACCGTGACCCAAGGTCCGAGGGCAAAGTAAGGAATGTCAAGTCGTCACACAATGTAAACCGTCACACTCCGGTCACAAACACGAGTAACAATGATTGCACAAACGTAACGTAAACAATTCATGTGAAGCATGTATAAGTATAAGAGTACAACAATTACCAGGTGCACTCTGCCGGTGTGGGCACCGGCTGCAGGCCCACCGGCAGAGGTATCATGCTAAGGTGAAACAAGGTCAAAAATAGATGAAGGTGTATTCTCTGCCGGCCCACCGGCAGGGAATACAAGCCAAGGTAAAACAAAGCCAAAATAGCTGGAAGTGTATTCTCTGCCGGTCCACCGGCTGCCGGCCCACCGGCAGGGAATACAGGTCAAGGTAAACAAGGTCAATAATGCTCAATGTGTATTCTCTCGTCGGTCGACCATTCGCCGCCCACCGGCAGGGAATACACCCTATAGCCAAATAAGCTCAACTTTGCACATTACGTATTCTCTGCCGGTTGACCGGCTGCCGGCCCACCGGCTGGGAGTACACCCTATAATAAAAGACATCAAAATTGCATATACTCGCTGCCGGTTGGGTAGGCCGGCTGCCGGCCCACCGGCAGGGGATCACATACTACCATATGAATTTGACAGAACACAAAGAACTCTCTGCCGGTTGGTGGACCGGCTGCCGGCCCACCGGCAGAGACATACAAAGGCTTAAATTCCAATTTTTCCAACTCAGAAATGCAAGGTCTCGCTGCCGGTTGGGTAGGCCGGCTGCCGGCCCACCGGCAGGGACATACAGTACACGAAAAATCATCAAACATCCATCTAAAGTCTTCCAAATTCAACCATCTTAAATTCAATCATTTCATACGTCTCTAATATGATGAATACTCAGCAAATTTGGCATGTTAGGATAATTTAAACATATGACATCAACCATGAACCTTAAAATAAGATAGCATGCCACTCAAACATATGGAAATTCTCATAAACTACTTCATTCAACACAACAATGGGATGAAACATGAAAGTTACCAACTTTAACATCTATATGCATCCAACCACACATAAAGCACACAATTTTGACATGTAAGTCGAGTAACTCATCACCATTACCTTTTTGCACTTAAATCTACAATAGGCTCGTCTACCTTTCAAGAATCCACTTCCAGGTCAACTAAACTTTCTCCTAAACATAAGAAAACACAAAATAAGACTAAGAATCGAAATTAGAAAAAAGGGTACCATGTATAAATGGCTCGACAGCCCTATATAAGGAGGAAATTCGGTATCTTTCTTACCTAGAAAGATGGAGGGCGATGAGAGGAAGAGATAGACGTGAAAATCGTTGAAAACCGATGAGAAATGAAGGTTTTATGGCCAATTTAGTGAAGGGGGTGGAAGTTGTGTAACAATGGTGTTGTAGTTGTGTATTTGTTGGGAAATTTCAGAATTTAGGAGTGAGGGAGATAGAGTTGTGAAGGTTTAGTTGGGGGTTTTGTGAAGGGAGAAGAGAAGGGAAAAGCCCATGAGTTATAAAAAGCCCAACAACTCAAATTGAGTCGGTTTCCACTAGAATTTTCGTCTCAAGCCTACTATAACTCAAGACGGAGAATATTATTATTATTATCATTATTATCCGACCAAAATATTTATTTTGTACAACTTAAGCTTTAAAAAATATAATATTTATAAAAATCATATTTAATAATGAAATTAATGAAATTAAATAATTTAAAATATAAATAAGACAATAGAACGGTTAATTAAATTATAATTGCCAAAATGGAAAATTCGCGGGTGTTACAATCGTCATTACGACGGCCTAGAAAGGCTTGTTGAAATGCAACGGTCGGCGAAAGACCGAGGTTTGAAATGACCAATATAACGGCGCAAAAAGGGTATTTTTGAAAGTTTGAAAATGACACGGAAGGACTTATGATCACATAAAACATAAGCACTCGCAGTTTCATTATATTTTGAATAATGCTGACACGGGTTTTGGCTTAAAGGGTGGGTTACACACCAAGCAATCAAAACCCGATTTTCGAGAGGGATACCAATCCAAACAAAATGTGTAAGGAGAGTGCCCTAGCCTCGTGCTCGAAGGTGATGAAAGCTCTTTGACGAAACAGAAATGTGTATCGTCAACGGTATGCTTGACTCAATCGGGATGAGAAACGCGGGGATGAGAAAACTCACGCCGACGAGACGAGCCAATTAGTCGAAAAGGGTTAGGTTATGGGCCCGGACAAGGAACCTGACTATGACCGTAATATCAATTAATGCATTTCAACCAAGACCTCGTTCGAGTCTCACCATCTACGGATCACAAAGACACAAGTGTCCTAGTTTTCCTCAGCGGAGTCGCCAATCCGTGGACACGTCCACCTACGCGCAGGGCCAATCCGAGCACGCATAATGGTCTTTTGAAGCCACGCTCGGCGGGGTAAGAATGCTTTTGACCGGATCGTTTTAGATCGGTCGGTTTCGTCTCGGCAAGGGTCTCGAAACGATGCAAGAGATGTTCGGAGTCGCCACCAAACATTTGTGGGATGCTTGAAACCCGTTTGAAACCACTTTATACCTCGGTCAAACGAAGAACAAAGCAGGGTTTGACATAGGTACTAAAGATAAGGAGTCGTCCCTCTTTAGCATCCTATCTCTAGAATGACTCCCGTACGCCCTGGATACGGTCGTCCACTACCCAAAGTTTCCGAGTAAGAGGTGAAGGTACGTATTGGGAAGCCCTTTAATCAGACACCCAATCCCGCCCGCGGTAGCGGCCTCTACTGATCGATCTTGGTTGGTTAAATGCAAAAATTGATAAAACGGTTTAAATGCATGAATGCGCATCCAATAGTTTGAACCTAACATGTGAGCTTTCTATGTCGGTTGATTTAATCCAAATATCAAGTATAAGATGTCAAGTTGGATTTATGGTTGATTTGCATGCAAGACGGAAAGTAAACATCCATTTACCGAGTTAGGTTTATGGTGCATAACGTGATCCATTTGTCTTAGTAAGGCATTTTGCAAATACAATGTTTAAATGAGCGAATTCGTTGTCTGATCCGTCTTGTAATCGGGTTAACCGAAGTTGGGACCGTCCTAGACGAATGCTGGAAGGGGAACAGACCCTGCATCAGGCAGCCATAAGAGGCGCGAGCCTACTGGCGATGCAAAGGGGTCTCCTCTGGTTTGAAAATAGAAAAATGAATGGCCTGTTTAGGCGCGGGTCAGTAAACGATGGAAGACGCCTCCTGACCATTGAAAAAATTTGTGAAACGTTTTGAAGAACGGGTGCTTGAACTCGTTTTGGTTTGAAAAGGCCGTTTAGACCGCTTTTGTGTTGATTTGAAGAACGGGACTTGAATAATCGTCATTGTTTTGACAATATTCGATGTCGGGTTCGATTTTGCAAGCTTGACATGAATAGTTTTGAAAATGATTATGAACTAATTGTTTTAAGTTCACTTGTATATAATTAGTTGACATTCGTCATCGTTCTCGGGTTAAAACCCAACATGGTATGTAGAACCAAGGATGACTTTGTGTTAGTGACTAATACATTTGCTTTGAAAATGTAAAGAAATGAGAAAGGCTTTAAAATACCCTTCAAAATGTAAAGAAATGAAATAAAAGGCCTTAAAATACCTTTTAAAATGTAATTAACCAAATATTATCACCGAAACACGGATTAAACTGTCATGGTATTAAGAACCAAGGGTGAAATATGTTTTATGGTTAAAAACTTGTCATAAAAAAAGGTTTGAAAATACTTGAAATGGTGAAAAACGATTACAAATATGAAATAAAAAATAAGGAAATGAAGAGACCAAACACGGTTTGGATTTAGGTTGGACAGGGTCCTTTAGGCGCGAGCCTATCTGCTACATAAGTAGCCTTTCCCTCAACCAAAAAACCGGTTTTGGCTCATTCTTCCCATGTTTTGGACCATGTTATGCATAATTTAGCATGTTATAGTCATGAAACATATGATAACATGATAAAAGAAGATTTTTTACACCCTCATACTTACATGCTAGGCTTATGGCGAGAAATCGACGAAAGTGTATCAGCTTGTTTGATCGGAAAACTCGGTTTAAAACCGTTTTAGTAAGTAAAAAGAGTGTTTTGTTAAGTTTAGTGATGGTGTAGTGGTCGAGATGGTCGGTCAAGTGATTTAATGCACGATGACGGTACCAAATAATGTTTAAGGCTTGTGTTTACGATCGGTAGGTCGTAAACACGTGTCGGATTGTGACTTGAGAAGTCGAGTCTAGAATTTTAAGGGAGAAAAGAGGGGGCGGACACTCGCGTAACTCTCAAATGCTGGCATTTGAGGGGTATTTATAGAAAAATGGGTGGTTGTGTGTGTTTTGAGCTACGTGGCCGCATGGGCTGCTCAAAGAGGCGCGAGCCATGTAGCACGTCTTCGAGGTGTCTTGTCACTATTACACGATGAAATCATGATTTGTTCTATCCTAGAATTTGGAAGAAGTTGATTTGTACTTGACATGTATGATTCCGGGAAATCTTAACATGGAAGCATTTGAATGGTTTGTTTTTTGTGTTTGACTCGGTTTGACTCGTTGTTGAAGTCGGGATTTGAATTTTGAGTCGGTTTTTGGTCCGGTGTCGGTTTTGACTCTAGTTAGTGTCATTGTGACCCCGTCGTCGTGCATTAAACACTCCAGGTACTTTTGAAAAGTTTTGAAATGCTTTATTTTTGAAATCGTTTTAAGTTTTCCGACGTATAGTTGTACACAAACTGTCGATCAAACGCTGCGATTGCTAAGCATGTTGTAGTCCGATAATCATCGGGTGTTTGTTGGAGACTCAACAGATACTGGGTATCTACAATAATAATATATGCTAAAAATACTACACTTTATTTTAGGAAATATTATTTAGGCGGGATAAATAAGAGTTTCACCTATTCATTTAGTAAATAGGGGATTTGATACATCAAATGTTGCTACGATTATTACCATTAATAATAGAGTTATATTTGTTACTATTACATAATTTTATTAGGCTTATATATTTAAATAAATGTATTAAATATTTGCATTAAATCTTTCTGTTACTTAATTTTATCAAATAAAATTTTATATTAGTTGATTATCTAACTGTTGACAGAAGCATTGTTGAAAAAAAAAATAACAAAACCTCTATGGTGCACAAATAATACTATACAACCAGTTGTATAACATTTTACAACCCTATACATTAATTCGAGCTTATGTGTAATTTTTCTGAGTTTTGTAAGAGGTAATTTTTCATGTTTAAGTGTGTGAGTTCAAAAATTTTACAGCATAACTTATATTCTTTTAAATAAAATTCGAAAATTTTAGTACACAGCTCGGATTTTGCATCATACAACTGCATACAGCAGGTTGTATAATCTACTCATTGTCTATGGTGCACAACAACTTTCAGTATTTTTTCTTTTAAGATAGTTGTTAACATGGACCCTTAAAACATACTCCGTCAAAATATATATGTTCTTCACATTTCTCTATACATCTGAGTAATATTTTAATGAAATGGGAATAACATTAAAATTTGGAGGGCGTAAATACTTTTATTTCAACGCCATTTCGTTAAATACTTTCCAAAATAACGGCATTTTTAAAAAAAATTCCCATAGGCAAATGTATCAATGTATCATATAGGAGTACCGAGTACATGTTACCAAACAATCAGACATGAACTTAAAGTCATCACAAGTCACACGGACATGTAAATATAAATATTTATACACACACCTCCAGGGTCGGGGTCAGGTGCGAACTAAACTACGGTGCGAACCGTACGAACTGACTTAACTGGCTGGATTTTCAATAAAAGACTCAAAGCCCAACCCTCTTATAATCCATCTAAGCCCAACCCTCCCATAACCTTCTCCATCCCAATTTCAAACAACAGTAGCCACCCTCATCCTTCCATCACTCAATCCACCACCTGACCGCCGACGGAGAATCTGAACCACCGGCGATAGCACCCCGACCTCCGGTGGTGCCTCAAGTCATCATTTTTAATCATACGACGGCACCCCGACCTTCTCCATCCTCTCTCCGTGTCCGTTGTCACCGAAACAGCGGCAACTTCACCATCCCTGACTGATGCACTATCACTGACCCTCCACTTACTTCGGCCACTCGCTTCCCTTCGCCGTCACTTCTCCTTTGTCGACGACTCCTCGTCTTCTGGTGGTATCTCAAGCCATCATCAATTTGTTTTCTATATTTTTGGTTAATTTATGAAAAATTTGATTGTAATATACTAGAACTACAAGTTTACAATCATAATTGCAAAAGGTAAGAGCACTTTGTGCGTCTGCGGAATATTCCGAGCCGGAAACATAAGTTTTATACTAAGATTCATTTGTTGGCGTCGTCTTCGTCTTCCGAGGGTATAGTAGTGAATGGTGGTGGGCGACTCTGTGGTGTAATGTGGTGTCACCGGTAATAAGATATGTGTTGTTTCTGCTTTTCTTGAATTGTTTCCTGGAACTGAAATGCTAGTTCCTGATTATGTCGCTCTCCTGATGGATCCTCTAGAGCTCTGGAAGTTTCCTAAACGGAAAAATGCCCTGATTGAAATTGAGAGTGGTTGGATCGATCGTGTTGCTATTGTCAACACTAATCTTGAATTGTTTCAAATGTGATGCTGAAACTGAATATCAAATCAGCCCTGCTGCTTGTGCTGGCATTCGAGAGCTCACTTTGTTTGCAGACCTTGCCACTACATTTCCATTTCTTGAACACGTGGAGTGTTTCATACATGATACAGAAACACTAAAAGCAACTAGTAATGTTCTCAGAAAGTTTGAAAGTTTTATAGACATGGTTCAGTTCCTGTGAAGGAGGTTCATATTGATTGTCCGAGTTGAATGTTGCTTGATTGTCCAAAATTGACAAGAAGTGTATCTAGCTTGACAAGAAATGTATCTAGCTTGACAAAGATGTGTATCTAGCAAGGGAAAAAAAAGTGTATCTAGCTTATAAGATATGTGTATCAAGTAAGGTAAAAGAGTGTATCTAACTTGACAGAGATGTGTATCTATGAAGATAAACATATGTATCTAGTTTGACAGAGTTGTGTATCTAGCAAGATCAAGTAAGGTAAATGAGTGCATTTAGAAATTTGAATGTCACCCAATTTTTATGTAACTAAAACGAAAGATATTTTAATTATATCCTAGCCGTATAATGTAAGTATACCTAGGACTTTTTATTTATCTAAGAGTACATTTTATGTAGTATAAACAAGTACTCCTGTTAAGCCTGATAATTATAGTTATCCCAGGTACACAATAATACATTTTATGTAGTATAAATGGTACATTCTTTTATACAATCTCCTGTTTGAGCCTGATAATGATAGCTTTACAATTTCTGATACAACATATTCTTGTACTGTGCTGCAGAAAACTTACAAATCTACTCCGTAAACCAGAAGGAAATAGAAGGTATTTTATACCTCATGAGAAAGCATATTCCAGTGCAGTAGTGCACTATAAATCGACTAAAAAAATATGAATCTCACATGAAGGAAGATGTGGGAGAAATAGTGCTTCTAAATCAAGTGGACAAAAACTGTTGAAATGCTATTGGCTGGTTACAATGAGACTCAGAGATTTTGAGGGGAACTGTTTTGGAATATAAAGAGATACACAGAAGAGGGAAAAAGGAAATAAACAAGTAGAAAAGAAGTAATTTCATGTCGGAAAATGATCAAGCGTGTTGTTCAGGTCCTGGTGGTTTAGCATTGAGAAGAGGTTGGAGAGCCTTCACCACAATCCTCATGTTTGGCCTGAAATCAGCCTCATACTGAACACACAGTGCTGCAACTGCTGCCATCTGAAAACCAAAATACCATAATCATAAGGAAACATCTGAGGACATAACTACAAGAGCTACCAATGGACATTATACATTAAAAACAAGGGGATGAGGAGAACCTTAACGACTGCTTTTGGTGGATAGCTGTCATTCAGTTTGGGATCAACACACTGCTTCACTTTGTCTTCACTCAATCTAGGAGTTGCCTGCGGTAAAAAAGAGGCATATTGTTATATGAATTACCTAATGGATGTGATAAAAAATATAAACATGAAAAAGAAACAATTACCCAAGTATTTTTGCTTCTCTATCACCAACAATAGCTTGTTCATGTGCCCTAACTTAACGAGTGTATGTGTATCTAGCAAGGCAATAAAGTATATCTAGCTTATAAGAGATGTATATCTAGCAAGGTAAATTAGTGTATCTATGAAAATAAACGTGTGTATCTAGCTTGACAGAGGTGTGTATCTAGCTTGACAGAGGTGTGTATTCTCTTGGTGAAACTTTAATCGAGTGTAGCAACATGTGAGATGTGATTCCTATGGTGTAACAGAGTAGGAGTAGTTCATTTGAATCAAATTACAATACTGATAATTACTCAAGAGAACCATAAAAGCGAGGAGAACCGCCTCTTATATCAGAGTTCATAAAAATTTCAGATTTTCATAGATAGGTGTAAAGAAATAAACTAAAAACCGAACTTTTTTTAGTGATCTCAATTCTTTGCTTCAACTTTGCCATGGACACTGACATTTTTAGTAAAATATAAAACAGACTAATATCCTTGTCACTCACATTTATCCGTAGTTTCTAATCTTATGATTTCCTTATCAAACTTTGCCATCCAATTTACATTTGAAATCTTACTGTTGGCGCGAGCATGCTTGAGTTAAAACTATATGATGCTGGATGATGCCTTGCTGACATAGTCATACAAACTATGCATAGAATTTCTTAAGGTACATCACAATGGGACGTTCTTATTAGAGTACTTATCCTTTTGAATTTCCTCTCACAAGCAAAATTTGCTCAACTCTAACACAAATTCTTACTCAAAGGGTGCCACTGTCAAAAACTTTTGCTCCTTCATATCAACCATTTTCACCTTATAGGACTAAACTACAACAGAAAGAAACCAATAACAAACCCTGTGTCAATAGTTACACTAAGTTACATAATATCAATGACATATAATGCTAAACAGTAGAAAATCAATGTGATTAGATTAACAGGATGACTTGTGTATGTTATTTTTGATAGAGAGCAAAAAGTGTGTAAAGAAAAGCAAGTAAAAATGCATGAAATTTATGATATAGTAAGGCTTCAGAAAAGGTATTTATAGTACTCATCTGAGCAAATACCCTGAAATTCCAAAAAAAAAAAGTAAAAAGAAAATAAAGAAAGGGATGTTAATCTCTCTATCAACACAAACCCACCCCACTAACAGACAATGTACTACTACTAAACACACCCCACATACAGGCATACAGCTTTGAAAAATGAAAACCATCCTTTAATTTTACTCTTTCAACTTGTATTCAATCATATAGAGTACCACATTTATATCATGCCCCATATGTATAAATCAAAAAGGTAACACCATTTTATCTAGTCAAATCACCATATCTGCACGATAACACGTCTCAATTATCTGCACGATGTGTATTTGATAAGGTAAATGAGTGTATCCATCAAAGTAAAGACTTATATTTAAAAATAATGTATCTAGCTGGTATGTATAACAATTTAAATGAGTGTATCTAGAAACTTATAGAAATGTATCTAGTAACTTAAGGGAGCGTATCTAGTAACTTAAATATATAAGCGTACTAGCAACTCAAAGAAGAAAAATTCGTGTGTCCTCCAGGAGGACCGTACTCCTTACACCTAAGCGTATCTAGTAACTTAAATATATAAACGTGTGTATCTAGCTTGACAGAGGTGTGCATCTAGCAAGTTAGGGGAGTGTATCTAGCTTATCGATCTTGCTAAAAGAGTGTATCTAACTTATGAGATACTCCTATGTTTCTAGCACAAGGGCATTAAGTGAATAACTTATAGAAGTACATTGATAAAAGTTACTCCAAAAGAATCTGCCCATCCAAATGCAAAAGTACAGAAAATCACTTTTATTTTCGTTAGGAAAATAATTAGAATGACATAGATAGCATTCACACCCACTGTACAAATAGAAACTATTCCCAGTTTATTCAAAATAGTGTAAAGAATCAACAAAATCACATCACACCAAAAGTCTAAAAAGGGGAAAAAAGAAAAAGTTACCAAATTGCATCAGATTCCACTAATTATAGATTCATACAAGTTGAAAATGGCCATCAGAACATTCACAACTCAAGAAAGATACATTAGAAACAAGGAAGGGGTAGAAGAGCCAGGGAAAAAGCTGAAAAAGTTGAAGTCGGTGAAGGTTGCAAACCTGTACAGGTTAAGGTTGTCATGAGGAAAGAGAAATCGCGACTGCACCGAAGTTCTGTGGCTTCCTCTAATGATGGAACTAACCTATCAGACTGAAGAAGGTGCGATTAGGTCTAGTGATGCGCCGACGACGTTAAGGATGGAGCTCCGACATTTTGGTGGATGACGGAGAGGATAGGTAATGGTGTTTGATAGAGTGAGGAAATCACGGGGTAGGGATTGGGGATTATGTTTGATAGAAGTCTGAATTTCCGATTGTATCAGCATTGGTAATTGCAGAAGGTCGATCAATGGAGAAATAGGCAGATGATGCCGACAAAATCACCGGAGGGATCTTGGTACGGTGGTCGGAAACTCGACGGCAGCAAGGCGTCAGTTGTGGTGGTCGTAGATGTCAGAGGAGGGGGATGTCAGGGAAGTTGGGTTTGGAAATTGGGTTTTGTGTTTGGGAGTTTATGTGAGATTGGGTGTGGGCTTTTGTTTTAATCAGGGAAGTTATCTTGGTTTTATTGTTAGTTCGTAAGTTCGTACCGAACTTTCAGTTCGCACGAGATCCTATTTCCACACCTCCATCTCATTAATTTTTTACTTTTCTTTTTAATGATGAGTATATTAAAATATAAAATAAAAATAAAAATTATTGAGACAAATGGAACACTGAGATAAGTTGTTGACGGGCAAAGTTAATTTGTGACTCTCCAGAAAAGACTCCCGTAGTTACTCTTCTAAACACTCATCAACAAATCGGTCTACAGAGCTGCTGCTGCTGCCGCCGCCGCCGCCAGTAACCGTAGAGCCAATAATACATTCTGTATGAAAAGATACACCTTGGCAAACATTGCATGAATAAGACCACTGTTTGCACTTTTTGTTGCAAGCCCTGCAGTTGACCTTTGTCTTGCTTGGAACCGCCATAAACACCAACATATGGTCCGGGTGTAACGAATGTTGAGCATATTGATTTCTCGTGGCACAATCCGGGTGCACGAAAAATTCACATTCATCACAACTGTACACCCTGTTATTAGACTCCCCACCATGGTTACACATTGTACAATTCCTGTAATATTTTTTGACAATTTGTTTTATATCAGCGTATAAGTTAGGATTCGTGACCAAAATCATAGCAATTACGAACTACTTCGTACAAGGAATATAAATTGCTTCATTTCGACATTCACCCCATTTTTTAAATTGGTCAATTTATATTTTGAACATTTTTTTTTTTGGTGACGAGGAACCCGCGGCCGCTATCTTAGGTGCGCACCGGATAAACCCGCGAGTCATAGGCCTCGGGCCATAAATATTCCGTCCACAAGATTGCTCTTGAGGATCGAGGCTTGAACCTGAGCCCTTTTGGAATTTCACCCAAATTTTAACCACTAGACTCCCACCCTCACGCGAACTAAATTAACGACAATAATGAGGTAATATATTCTTTGTTAGTCAAACTATTGTTATAAAAACCAAAAGTTGCACATTACTTGAAATTATGCCGTGTTTTAAGTTCCAATTCGTGTTGTGGGTGAAGAAACGATAACAATCGGGCTGGATGATTAGCACAAATTAGGTCAAAGTAGCTGTTGCATGGCTCACAATAGTATCTGTGCTTTTTTTTCCTCTTATTGTTACATAAGCCGCAAGTGTACTCGGAATTTTCAATGGACAAGTTGAGTGGATGAGCGTCGATAATCTCTCCGACCTTGATCGTTTCTGATATTAAACTCGTCATTATTTGGTTTGAGACTGCGCAAGGGTGGTGCATTTTGAAATCGCAGCTCTTGCAACTGTACCGATTGCCTGTGCCTTCCTGTGTGCAAGCGCCACACCTGTACAAATACACCATTATATTTTATGACTAAAAAATACTTCAACTCGGATTTTTTTTTTAAAAAAAAAACAAGTAAACGTAATAGCATGCAAAAGGCGTAAAAATATAGTACGTACGAAAACAATTCGCCATCTTCTTCAAATTTGAGTGGATGTTGCGGGTGAAGGCAATGCTCCTTTATGTCAGGAAAGCTTCCTCTAAGACGATCTGCTTGCCTCTCTTGTTCCGCCTGTTCGTGAAGGAGAACATCACCTTTCTTGAGTCTATTTCTGTCCATAGCCCACCCGACCCCGCTGCCTACGGCTTTAACGGCACCTACTGTTAGCTGCGCGGCACCTACGGTTAGGTGCACGGTTAGTTTCGTTGCCTCAACGCCTAGTTCTATCAGTTCCATTATTGTGCGATATATGTTCGCAACGCCGGTAACCTATTTATAACAAGTTCGTAGCACACTTGCAGATGCGACTTGCATTGTTAGACCAAGTATTGATACCGATATGTTGTATATACTTGCACGCTTAAAAGACCGGCATCTCCCTTTCTTGACAATTGATGGATTATACCACAAGTTGTATTAGTTGTACAATGTATAATCTGAGTTTTGTAATAAAGAAACCGAGTTCTATTTAAAAAAATATGAGCTTTATTAGATATTCGGGCCCCTCTATTTGTGCTTTCCTGATTAGAGTCTTGTATGGAGTATTTAATGGTTTACTCAAAATAAGCCCCCTATTCGTCCCACCTAAATCAAAGTCAATTCGGATCTAGTAGCACTATTCCAGTTCAAGGAGTTACAAAAGGAGCACTTTCAGTCCGAGCAAGATGAAACCACTGACATTTCGTGCGGACATGGCGACAAGCCGACAACGACCATGGAAATTTCGTCCAAACAAAACGACGACGCCACGGCATATCGTGTTGACCACACGAGGAAACCCCTGCTATTTTGTGCATCTTAAACGACAAACCCAGCCCCATCTCATGCGACTAACACGACCACTCCGCTACTATGTCGTGTATCCAACACGACGCACACCACGACGCACGTACCGTCACAGAAACGAGCCTCAACAACCCCGCGACGATATCGTAAGTCGAATAGAATTTCCCTCAATTCTAAGATGTAAATATTCGACTATTCTGAGTATGAAATTTTCATATTCAATTACGAACTACACAACCAAATTACCATATTTTGCAATTAAATGGTTTTATTGTATAATTTGCAATTCGCCGCTCCAATTCAGTCCTGAATTTCCAGATTAAGGGAAAACTTGTTGTATTTTGCAATTCGCCACTCTATCTATTGATTTTATACCTAATATAAACAATTCAAGTAATGAATTAAAATTAACGAGATTAATTTAGCTTAGTTGTGTTATCGTCGTCGTCATTGTCGGTTGTCGTCACAGCCGCGCCAAATGGCTAAGAAATTCAGTCCGGTAGGGAAGCAGGGTAAATGTAAGGCGATGATTTGTTAATGATGAGTGTTGACTTTAGAAGGGTAATTAGGTGAGTGTGTTAAGTGTAGATTCTGTAGAAGGGTAATTTAGTAATTTAAACGGGCGATATAAGTAATTTTTGGGCGACAAAAAGAAAAAGTGTAAAAAAATTTGCACAAGTATAGTATATTTTTTAAATTAACCTTGTCGTTTAATCTAACATAATAACTATAAAGTACTTTTTATCATAATTAATTGTATAAATATTAAAAATAAAATGATTCTACTTAACTATGTTTGATAGAATAAAATATTTTTTAAAATCAAGCTTATAAAAGTACTCGATTTTAGTAGTATTTAATTTGTTTTCATGTATTTTAGATTTTAAATTTCTAGATCTAGTGAATATATATATATGATCATAAAAACACAAATACTATCCTACAACCAGTTGTATACTAGCATTATACAACTGACTCAAGCTAACTCAATAAAAAAAAAAAAAAAAAAAAAAAAAAAAAAACTAAAACTAAAACCTACCAAAAATCAAACGTTAAACCTCTCACACTTCTCTCATTGCTCTCCTATTTATCGTATGATGGAAAAATATAAGAAATTGATAATTCCATCAAGAAAATGTTTCTAACAATATTTTGAGGTAAATTTTGATATCAATTTGTATATTGACATGTATTTTTTGGGCATATCTTGAGATTTCGAGTTTTGTATGATTCGTTATGAGCTTTCGAGTAAATTTCTCGAGCTATGTAATTTTTTTAGCCTTGTATTTTTTTGAGTTTACAAGTAAAGATTTTGAGCTTTTTAAGATATATTCCGAGCTTGTGAGTAACTCTTTCGAGCTACGTAAGAAACTTTACGAGTTTTGTAAGAAATTTTATGAGCTTACAAACAAAGTTTTCGAGTTTTGTATGTATCTAATTTCAACTTCGTGAGTTATTAATAAATTTAAGTTCAGACAAACTTGACTTCGTGAATTGACTATGATTTATGAATTATGATTTTTGGGACCCGTTTTACGAAAAAATCCTAACTTACATAATAGTTTCGGCGTTTCAGAAAGCATAATGATTTGGAGCTTTTATGATATATTTTCCAAGCTAGAGAGTAAAGTTTTCGAGCTCTATAAGAAATCTTCCGCGTAAAGTTCTAGAGCCACGTAAATTTGATGTATCTTGCTTTGTCCACCACAAATTGTAATTATTGATTAAATCTTTGAATTTTTTTAGAGAGGGAGAATAAAAATAGTTGAAAAAATGAGATTGAGGGAGAAGATGATTGAGTAATTGGAGAAACAGTTAGAAAAATATGGAGAGAGTTAGAGAGAGAAGGAGAGTTAGGTTGAATTTGTTTTGTAGGTTACAACAATTATAAGGGGAAAAAGACTAAAGTATCCTTGGTTATATAATAGCATTATACAACAGTTGTATAGTCTATTAACTGTCATAAAAATCTCTTAATTATTTAAAAATTAAGAACGGATTTGACGTGTAATTTGATCATTTACCCTCAATTTGGTCCACTTGCCATTTAATAATTGGCTTTATCCTGTTAGCTTGGTCTTTGTGCCAAAACCAAAGAACAACAATTGACCGGACATAGAAAGAGGATACCGATATAACTTTTGTTTCCTCAGATACAGAAGAATCTCACAAAAGAGTAGACGGGGTAAAACCATCTCCATCAAAACTACAACTAGAAACCCAAATTGCGCATACAATATTAACTTTTTCTTTTTATATTATTATAAGTAAGCCTTTGTGAGCGTCGTCTCTGTCGCAGAGAAAAAGGAGAAGAGAATAGAGTTATTTAGTTTACGCGACAAATGAACTACAGAAGTTCATAAGCACACAACCTTGTTACTAATATAGGTGCTGTTTGGCCTAGTTTATATGAAATAACTTTTACTTTCTAGAATGAGTTTTTTTTTTAGTTTTTTTTTAGTTTCCATAATCCTAAGAGTTTTTGGGAGAAGTAGAAGCAGAAGCATCAATTTGGTGCTTCTGTTTCTAGTAGTTTTTTATTAATTTTTGACTTTTTAAAAGTAGTTTTTTATCTTCCTAAACTATAGTGTTTGGCCCAGCTTCTACTTTTACAATTAGAAAAGCACTTAGAAAGCTTGGCCAAACACCCCCATATAGTTTGTGGAATCTCTTATAAACGTATCATAACCTCCTTATTTTCCTGATGTCGGACAACTTCCTCACCTGTTTTCTTTGAAAATTTTCTCACAATTCTGAGTTGTTTTTTTATTTTATTTTTCACTATACCTTCGAGAACGAACTTTTTTCTTAACGTGGGTGGATTGTACGTAATACCACTAAAATTTTGAACGAGAAAAGCATTTAGACGGAGTAAGTCTAGACAAACATTGATGTTGAGACGGAGGAGTTGAACCAAACTTCTAACGTACGTATATAGAAAACGAGTTATATTTTATCACATATTTTAAACGTCTTTATTCCGGAAGGAATAGACCCACAAGAAATTAATCCATATTAATTTATCATGTGTGAATCAATTGATAGACTAAAAATGAGAGGAGAGTGAGATTATATGGAGACGTTTTACTAGTAACCAAACTCAAATAAATCGAATACATCTAGGGCCCTTAAATAGGCTTACAGTACTCAACTAAATTCTACAAACTAGGAAGAAGTGGGATGATACCCACCACACACACCATCACATGATCTCAAATCATTAGACCTAACTAACCTAAATATTAGGAATCGTAATAACAAATTAACTTAATAATAGGAAACAATAATTTGACTAATACTTTGGATCATTGTGATCCAACAGACCCCCCCCCCCCCTTGATCCAAAATTTGTCGGATCTTTGTTTGACTTCTTGCCATGCCGAACCATACTTCACGTTACGTACTTTGTCGTAATCAAAATTTGCGAGACCTTTGTATTCTCGCTTTCTTCAAACTTCATCCATGCCAGTAGGACGAAAATCTTCACAATACTATGCCTTCTTGAAATTCTACGGCTACCGCATTTCGGTACTGATAAATTTAGAAGCAAGAAGAAGATGGAATTGTGGAATAATCATCTTATCTTCCAACATTTGGATGAGTTCAATATATACAACTCTATCTCCTCAAAATAAGGAACTAAACTCCTAATAAAAGCTAATGGCTCAGCTTCCTAACGCATAGCTAATAGAATGCCAAACAATATACATTAAATATATACATCGCATCTTTTCACTCCCCCTCAAGTTGGAGCCCTCGGTAAACCGAGTCCCAACTTGCCTTGAAGATAACCGAAAGCCTCACCTCCCAAGGCCTTTGTAAACACGTCAGCTACTTGTTCCTTGTTGCGCACAAAACGTGTCCTGATAGTCTTGTTCACCAAATATTGTCGGACGAAGTGACAATCAATCTCGATACGTTTGGTTCGATCGTGAAAGACCGGATTCCGTGCAATATGAAGTGCGGCTTGATTATCACAAAACAAATCCATAGGCTGTGTGTGAAACACGCCCAATGAAGCTAAAAAATATTTTAGCCAAATTAATTCACTCATTACAACAGTCATAGCGCGGTATTCCGCCTCCGCTGTAGACTTTGCCACTGTCACTTGTTTCTTGCCACGCCATGAAACTGGTGCTCCACCCAAGGAAACGAAATACCCACTCAAAGACCTCCTTGTCAACGGACAACTTGCATAATCGGAATCGCAAAAACCTTGTAACTGTAAATTCGAATTACTATTGATAAGGATTCCCTTACTCGGAGCCAACTTCAAGTAACGTACCATCCGCATTGCACCATCCCAATGTTCCTTCTGTGGCTGATGGACGAACTGAGAAAGTATATAGACTGCGTACACGAGGTCCGGCCGGGTAATCGCTAAATAGACAAGTTTTTCTACAATTCTTCGATACTTCATCACATCTTTCAACAACTCCCCTTTGGCCAATGCAAGATTGTGATGCTGTTGAATCGGAGTATATACTGGCTTTGCATTCGACATTCCAGCCTCTTCAATGATGTCAAGCGCATACTTTTTTTGATTAAGAAGCAATCCCCTTGAACTTTGTGCCACTTCTATACCCAAGAAGTATTTGAGTCGACCTAAATCTTTTGTACCATCGCTTATCCAGTGTATGCTTGAACCTGCTACACGCTTCTCCATTGTTGCTCACAACTACCATATCATCGACATATACTAGAACCCCAATAAAAACTTCGTCTTTGTTGCGAGTAAACAATGAATAATCGGCCCATGACTGAACAAATCCAAACCCGCGCAGGAATTCGGTCAATTTTGAAAACCAATTCCGCGAAGCTTGCTTCAATCCATATAAAGATTTTTCCAATTTGCAAACTTTATTCCCATCCTTTTTTTCGAATCCCTGTGGGATTCTCATATATACTTCTTCCTCTAAATCTCCATGTAAGAACGCGTTATTTACGTCTAATTGTTCAATAGTCCATTTCTTTGCCGTGGCTACTCCTAATAGGCATCGTACACTCATCATTTTCGCAACCGGAGCATATGTCTCGTGATAATCTATCCCTTCCACTTGAGTGAACCCTTGTGCTACGAGTCGTGCTTTGTATCTTTCGACCGTTCCATCTGCCTTATGTTTTATCTTATATACCCATTTGCATCCAATGGGTTTCTTCCCATGGGGTAGTGAAACAATCTTCCATGTTTCATTTCTTTCAAGGGCATCAATTTCTTTCCGCATCGCTTCACGCCATTTCTCATTTCTTGGTGCCTCAAAGTAATGTCGTGGCTCTCTTTCTTCATCAATAGCCGCCAAGAAATCCCTGTGCACCTTAGAAAAACAATTTGTATTAACGTAATTGACTAAAGGATAACGGGTACCTGGCTTTTTCGACTTCGACTGGACGGTATGATCATTTTTTGTTGTGGGGTTTATTATTCCAGTCGATTTGCAGCTATAGTCTTTACGCCAATAGGGCTCGAATTTCTGTCGAGCTCCTCTACCAAGCGTTTTGGCAGGCTGCTATTCATCACCATACTCAACTGTCTCCTTGTTCTGAACGTCCCTTGTATTCTCTTCGTTCTGTAAGTTCACAGTTGGACTTGTCACTGGATTGTCCCCCGTACTGGTTGTTTCACTCCCCCTTTCGTCGAGGGTGCCTGCACTGATCGCCTCCTGTGTGTCCCATTCTTATTGGGTTTCAATAAAATTGGTATCATTTGAACTCTGATAAGTATTTGAATTAAAATCCTCAGGCGAAAAGGGTAATTCTTCTTCGAAAAACAGAACATCTCTTGACACAAACAGTTTATTTTCGCTTAAATCGAAAACCTTCCATCCTTTCTTGTTGTGGGGATAGCCTAGAAATATACATCGCTTTCTTCGCTCCCCAAATTTATCTCGATTCCTATCCTTGTTATGTACATAACAAAGACAGCCAAATACTTTAATGTTGTCGAATTGTGGTTTCTCGCCATACAGTAGCTCGTGTGGTGTTTTTCCATCTAAAAGAGATGTCGGAGTTCTATTAATTAAATATGCCGCCGTCAACACACATTCCACCAAGAACTTAATCGGTAAATGGGCCTGAAATCGTAATGCTTGTGCCTTCTCAAGAATATGTCGGTGTTTTCTCTCGACCCGACCATTCTGTTGTGGTGTGCCGGCGTTGCTAGTTCTAAAAATGATACCGTTTTCTGCATAATATGATTTCATGTCTCCTGACAAAAACTCCGTTCCATTATCGCTTTGTACAATTTTAACACAAGTATTAAATTGATTTTTAATCATTTGAAGAAAAGCCCTTAATGTGTCATCTGCTTCACCTTTGTCCTTCATTAAAAACACCCACACATGCCTACTATGGTCACCGACAATCGTTAAGAAAAAATGAGATCGAGATAGACTAGGTGTGCTATAACCGCCCCAAATATCACAATGAATCAAACCAAACAATATCCACACCGTTTATTATTAAGCAAAAAGGGAGTTCGGGTTTTTTTATCCTTACAACAAGCATCACAAACCTGACTAGAATTCCAAAATAGTCTTTTGCCTACCAAATTTGAAAACTGAGACAAAATGTTACTCGAAGGATGCCCTAATCTGGCATGCCAAAGCTTTGAATCCTTCTATACATCAACTGAGCAGGCTGCATCCCTCTTTTCTTTCCTGAAATAATAAACCCCATTGCGTGCATCAGACCGTCCAATCTCCGTCTTCGTAAGCCGGTCCTGTATAACACAAAAGTCACGGTAAAACGTTAATACACAATCATTTTCTCTAATTAATTGCCCAACTGAAATTAAATCACATTGCAACGTAGGCACATAAAGGACATATTTCAATATGGAGTTTCTGTTCAAAACAACTTCTCCATGATCTGTAGCTTCGACAGTTCTTCCATCTGGTAATTCAACAATCGACTTTTCCATCTTTCGAATGTTTGTTAAGCATTCTCGCCTTCCCGTCATATGATGTGAGCAGCCGCTGTCAACAAGCACTCGATATCAATATTAGTGAGCATACCTGTGAGCTTGTCATTTCCTTCTGGACTGGCAGCAAGATAGGCCTGAATGCGTTCTATTTCCTCTGCATTGAAAGACAAACTTGAAGAATTAGTCGTGTTCGATCCTAACGTGGTGCCAACAGCATTGGCATGATATGTTCCTCAGCCTCCGGTCCTTCCTCCTCCTCGGACATAGTTGCCTCTGCCATTGCTAGCTCTTCTTCGTCCTCTGCCTCGTCCACGCGCTTTCACGAGCTCATATCCGTGCTTGCTATAACATATATCCTCTGTGAGATAATCTTTATTACAAAATGTGCAGTGCGATATGTTTTCTCCTTCATTATTCTGACCTCTCATGGTAGCACTTCCTCTTCATTCCCCATATGCTCGCATGTGTCTCTTCTCGTAATACAAGTGCATATGCTCTTGTGAGAGAGAAGATAGGGTGGTCTTCCATCAAAATATTTGTACGGATATGTCCATACAATTTGTCATCGAGTCCCATCAAGAATTGATGGACCTTCTCTTCCTCTCGTTCCTTTGCCAATGCTACGGCAGCCCCACATGTGCATTGCTGCACTTTCGAGTAATTAGTCAGTTCATCCCATATTGTCTTGAGACGGGTATAATATTCTACCACTGACTCCTTCTTTTGCTTACACGCACTTAGTTTACTCTTCAATTGGTGAACTCGTGGGGCGTTTCCAGTCATCTAACGATCACGCAATTCGTCCAATATCTCCTTCACGCTCCCAGAGAACGTGATACTTGCGTGCAATTTCTCATCAATTGAACTTCTTAACTATCCTTTAACCATGGCATTACATTGCCTTCATGCCACTAACTCAATATTATCCTCTCCTTCATCTCCTGGAGGTTTTCGGACCTTCCCATCGATGAACTCCAATTTATTCTTAGCATCCAAACCATTCCTAACGGCATCGGCCCACAGATCATAATTGGTGCCGTTGAATTTGGGTGATGTAAGTGACATGTTGGGGCTATCAGAGGGATATAGGTAAAATGGTGACGCCATTGATATAACACGTCTTTCATTCTCTCCATTCTTCTTGCCTGAGTTGTCTGCTCCTTTCATTTTGTTTTTTTTTATTTGCCTTTTGTGAGTTTGTATAATTTTTTGATTTAGAAAATGAATTGGATCGTTGCTCTGATAACCATAATAAATTTAGAAGCAAGAAGAAGATGGAATTGTGGAATAATCATCTTATCTTCCAACATTTGGATGAGTTCAATATATACAACTCTATCTCCTCAAAATAAGGAACTAAACTCCTAATAAAAGCTAATGACTCAGCTTCCTAACGCATAGCTAATAGAATACCAAACAATTTACATTAAATATATACATCATATCTTTTCAGGTACCGCCACACATACTCACATCGACCACCGACCATCGAGTTTTTAGCGTGACCGTCTTCTACAAATTTTATAATGCACAAAACTGTCTTTGGTTATCATTTCGATCTCTAGACCCAGACCTTTGAGACTTTTGCCATACTCTCAAATCTCATATGCCAACATGCTTGATTATGGAACATGTATGTCTTCCAAGGCCACTTACAATCAATAAAACACACGGTAGAAAAACACTACCTACCAATGCAAACTGAGCGTGTGAAATTTGTTGAAGAGCTTGCCTTAGGATCTTCTGCCATTTGACTTTGGTTCCTTATGACGGCCTGGCCTCCTTTTAATACTTTCAAATCGTTTATTTGTAAAGCATGTCTTACCTTGTGCTACTTCAACGTGACCATCTTGTCATTTGCACCTTCTATCTTTATTGATGAGCAATCTATCCTGAAACGGTATGCGATCCTTCTCGCACCCGCACATGTTGGGCTCCACACCCAACTTTAAATATAGTCTCCTTTCGAGA
Source organism: Silene latifolia (assembly GCF_048544455.1). Classification (NCBI taxonomy): domain Eukaryota; kingdom Viridiplantae; phylum Streptophyta; class Magnoliopsida; order Caryophyllales; family Caryophyllaceae; genus Silene; species Silene latifolia. The sequence goes on from NC_133534.1 coordinate 25,345,660, forward strand.
CATATACCGAGACTCCTTGCTTGGACTCCAAATGACCATTTAAAGCAAACATAGTATACACAGGGGCGAAGCTAGTGAGTAGCAAGGGGTAGCGATAATCGCTACCCCAAATCCAGAAAAAACAGAAAAATAATGGAGGAAGATGGACTTTCGCTACCCCAGTTATCCTACCGATATAAAATTATGTCAGTGATCCAGTGGTAAAGTTGGGGAGTTTTTATTTTAGGGTCCTGACCAGTTCTGTTCGACCCATATCATAAGAAAATTTTCATTTTCTTTTTCATAGCTGGCTTAAAAGGCATTTCTATTTAAAGTGATTTTTTTTTTTTGCAATTGTGGTCTTGTTTTCATAATTTTATACGAGTACAACTTATTCTGTAATTTACACTTACTAAGTGTATACTATATATTAGGAGTGTATATAAATATATTTTCACAAAATATTACTTGTTACTCCCCGTTTCAATCATTATATTTATTTATTTATTTATTTATTTTTGCGAGTGGTATTTTAATCCCTCGGAGACGATTAAGGTGGTGTTTGGCCTAGCTTTAAAAGTGTTTTCGTAGTTAAAAAAGTAGAAACTATGCCAAACACCATAAATTAGGGAGGATTAAAAGTGTTTTTAAAAAGCCAAAAGTTGATAACTAACCCCTAAAAGTAGAACTAGGAAATTGTTACTTCTACCTCAACTTTTCACTATAGTGCCTAAAATGCCCATAAAAGTAGTTACGCCAAACATAAATATTTATTAAAAAAACGTTTTTATAAAAGTTTGGCCAAACAACCGAAATTTTTCTGAAAAGTAACCTGTAAATAAACTACCAACAAAAAGCCCCACCTTAACCTCACTGAACCACCGCCCTCCCCTCGTTTGATGACCACTACCCACCTTCTGACCACCCCTCTGGCTCCATCTTCCACCTACTCCGTTGATCCTAAGGATTGCGCCCCGCACGATGGACTCCTCCCTCCACTCTTCCCGGTTTGTAACCGACCGACACCGACCACCTTCTCCCCTTCACCGATCAATTCACCGCCGCCGGAAACCTCAACCCCACCACCGATCACTTATAAATCGGCCCTCACTAATTCTCTTCTCAACCAAACCCCCAAAACCCCACCAACCGCCTTTCCCATTTTTACCCCAAAACCATTTAATTGCCAAAAATCTTCTGACCCTCCAATTGATCTACCACAACTCGTGATTAATTCCATTAATGCTCAATGGGAAAACACCCTGATCATCAAGCTAACTGGGAAGTCACTTGACTCCGGTCATCTTGCCTCGAGTATTAAAGCTCTTTGGAACTGCGAAAGTAAAATCCACCTGATTGGACTAGGCAAAGGGTTCTACTCGTGCAAAATCAAATCTAACTCAGATCTCACCCATGTTAAAGAGAATGGGACATGGTTCCTCCAAGGCCACTATCTTCACGTCCAAGCTTGGGTTCCAAATTTCCAACCATCGACGACATCGATCACCTAAATCCCCACTTGGATTATCCTACCGGAACTTCCAATCGAGTACCACAGACCCGACATCCTCAAAGCCATCGGTAATTCTATTGGGAGATTTATTAAGTATGACCCTAATGGGATGAATAGAAACAATGCTAGATTCGCCAAGATATCAGTTCATCTTGATCAATCAAAACCTGCTCCTACAAAAATCTGGTTGGGATCGTTCTGTCAGGAAATTAAACTCGCTGATAAACAATTGTTCTGTGTTTTGTGTCACGGGTTCTGCAATGGAGTGTGCACACCTACCAATGCTTCTGCGGCCCCGCCCATGCCTGATGTTACAATTCAAAAATCCTCTGCTGACAATGTTCGCAAGAAGAAAAAAGATTCCTCCTTGCCCCACTCTGACTCTTGGACCTTGGTTCTGTTTAAGGTTTCTTGTAAGCACACTTTCCCTTCTTCTTCTCTTTCTGTTGTGTCCCATAAACCCCCTTTTATCCCTTCTAGTGAAATTCTGGGCTCTGACTCTTGCCCCACCACCTTTCGCAAAATTAAATTTAATCTTGACCAACTTTTTGGTTTACCTCCCCTCATCTCTTTTCTCCCCCAACCTGTTCCCTACCCATCCTTTTCCTCACTCCTCACAAAAACAAAACCACTTCCCCAAATCACAATTACCAACTCCAATGATGTCTCTCCTGACGTCTCCCAAACCACAACCGCACACAGATCCGTCCTACCCCCAAAACATGATACTCCTCAAACTCCTCATCCCCTCCTCCTACCTCCCACCAACAATCCTCTTCCACTCTGTACCCCTGACCCGAGCTCCATTAACCTTGATCCTGTACCACCAATATGCAATCCCCGAGGATTATTACCAACCCCCACCTCTCACTCTACCAGAAGCCCCCATAAACGAAATAACTTTCACCCTAGAACGTCGCCTCGTCACGCCTCAAGTAACCGTTCCCAGCCTTCGAGCCATTCTTGCAAACCCGTACAAACCCCCTCTATTCTGTCCAAACATTTGTCGCATCAACACTCACCTCCTCTCGGCCTTCCTAGAGCCTGCTCACCTCCCGGACCTATCCGACCTCTCAGCCCTTCCGCCGGTGCTCCTGTGCTTTCTGAAGTGGTTCCTCAAAGAATGGCACACCTTTCACCCATCCCTAACCATCCCACCCGAGCTTCAGTTTCTATTGGACCCTATTCTTATTTTGCCTCGATTAAGGAGGGTTTATCTATTGAGCTCAACATCCAAGAAAGTGCTAGCAGCAAGTTTCTCCAATTCGATAGTGAACTTCAGAACCCTAACCTCGATGGCGGAACTGGATGTAAAAGCAAGTTGGGATCGAGTCCCGACTCTGGAACACAAAGAAATATCATTGATCCTCTGCGGGACCAACCACCAGTCCACCGGTGCTTACCCAAGCCGCGGGCCAAACGTGGCAGAGGAAGAGGACTGCCCGAGACCTCTAGACGAGCTAACTAACTCCCCCCTCCTCCCTGAAAGCATGAATATACTCTATTGGAATTGTCGTGGTATTGCCAGACCTTCCTTCCGCACTCACTTCTCTTACCTTATCAACGCCCACAAGACCTCCATTGTGATTCTTCCTGAAACTAGAGTGAGTTCTCCTAATTCCTTGTCCATCGTGCATAAGCTCCCTTTCGATTCTGTTGAGGTGTTGGACCCGGTGGGATTTACGGGCGGTATCATCATTCTCTGGAATGGTGAGAAGGCTGTGGTTACTCTCATCAACAAAGGCGAGCAATCCATCAATGTGGTGGTTCAGGTACCCTCGACCAACTTTAATTTTTTACTTACTGCTGTTTATGGTAGCCCTAAATTCAGGCTGCGACGCACTCTCTGGACGGACCTTGTGAACCTCTCTGTCATTGTACACCTCCCTTGGGTGTGCATTGGGGATTTCAATGAAGTTTGTTGTAGTACCGATAAGCTTGGGGGACGTGGTATAAAGCACAATAGAGTCAACCTCTTTATTTCTACTATGGACTTGTGTAACCTTATTGACATTGGGTTCTCTGGACCGAAGTTTACCTGGACCAATAGGCGCCGTGATAATCCCATTCTCGAGCGGCTTGACTGGGTTTGGGTCAATCAGCCGTGGCTTGACTAGTACCCCAATTCCTATAACCTCCATCTCACTAGGTTGTCCTCCGACCACTGCCCCATCATCCTTAATACCTCCCTCACTACCTCCCCTGTGGATAGATCCTTTAAGTTCGAAAATTTCTGGATGTCTGACTCGTCTTTTCTCCCTCTTATCTCTCATACTTGGCCCTCCTTGACTGAGAATGTCCCCTCTAAACTTTACAATCTCAGCCTCACCTTGACGGACTGGGCGACCTTGACCTTTGGTACCCTTCCTAAAAAGAAAAGGAATCTTAACTCTCGTCTGTTAGGAGTCCATAAAGAGTTATGCACACACCCAAATTCCGACTTCCTTCTTAATCTCAATGACTCCCTCACCCGCGACCTTGACCGTGTCCTTGACTTTGAGCACCTATACTGGAAGGACTGAGCCCATTTAAACTGGCTCACCGACGAGGACCGTAATACCTCCTTTTTCCATAAATCCGTCACCCTCCGTAGGAGCTACAACCGTATCCTTTCCTTAACTAATGACGTTGGTATGGTCATCACGGGTCATGTTGCCCTTAACACCCATATCACCAATTTCTTCAATAACCTCTACAACACTAGCAAAGACACTGCTCATCTTGTTCCCCCTCCCATCTACCCTCAGCTGGGCTCTTCTCCTATCACTACCTTTTTTTATCCCTTGTGTTGACGAGATCCGCCTTGCCCTCTTTTCCCTTGGCTCCAACAAAGCCCCGGGCCCCGACGGGTATCACGTTGGCTTCTATAAAAGGTGCTGGCATGTCATCAAATCTGACATCACCCTGTTCATTCAACGCATCTTCCTTTCCAAAACTGTCCCGGCTACCATTAACAAGACTTCCATCTCTCTCATACCCAAAATTCCCTCCCCCCAAACCATTTCCAACTTCCGACCCATTAGCCTCTGTAACACTACTTATAAGATTGTCACCAAAATCCTTCTCAACCGTCTTAAGCCCTATATGCATAATATCATCTCCCCTAACCAGGGTAGCTCTATCCCTGGAAGAGGAACTGACACCAATTACATCATTGCTTTCGAGATTCTCCATTCGATGCATTCTTTCAAGAGTAAGCTGGGCTGGTTCGCTCTCAAGCTCGACCTTGAAAAGGCCTTTGATAGACTCGAGTGGGACTTCATTAGAGCCTGCCTCTTCTCTGTCAACATTGACCCCGAAACCATTGATCTCATTATGAGCTGTATCTCCTCTTCATCTGCTCATGTTAACCTGAATGGCTCTCCCCTTGACAGCTTTTTTCCCTCCCGGGGAATCAGACAGGGAGACCCCATTCCCCCTAACTTTTCATCATTTGCATGAAAGCCCTTTCTAACCTTATTCATCAATCTTGTTGCGATAATGAGTGGACCCCCTTCCCCCTTGGGAAAAGTGGCGCCTCCTTTTCCCATCTTCTCTTCGCTGATGACATTCTTGTCTTTGGGAGAACCTCGGACAAGAACCTTTGTGCCCTCCAAGACACCATCCTTTCTTTCTGCTCTAACTATGGCTAGAAGATCAATTGCCTCAAGAGTAAAATCATCTTTTCTAAGAACACCCCCCTCTCTGAGATAACTCTCTTCGAAAACGCCCTTGGCATCAAAAGAGCTAGAAACCTCGGGGGTTCCCTCTTATGGGGCAAAAACCAAAAAGATCCGACCTCATTTCTATTGTCAACACTATCCAAGCCAAACTTGCAAGTTGGAAATCCCGCTATCTTTCTAGGGCTGGCCGAATTTGCCTTATCAAATCCACCCTTAATGCCATCTCTTCTCATGCTATGCAATCCATCCGGTTACCTTCCTCTATCCTTCATGACATCGATAAGACCGCTAGTAGTTTCTTGTGGTCAAGTGAGTCTGCTAACAAACTTCACCTTGACAACTGGGACATAGTCACTCTTCCCCTGATCTTGGGAGGCCTTGGCATCAAGGCCTCTAAACCGCTCAATGACACCCTCTCCACGAAACTAAGTTGGAAACTCCTTCTTGATAGATCTTCCTTTTGTGCCAAAGCTATCCATAGTAAATACATGTCCCCCTCCCCCGGACCTTCTCCTATGGTTCTCACATCTGAAGAAATGTTGGAATCGGGTGGGCCACCCTCAAAGATCACCTTTCCTGGTCCATTGGGAATGGCTCCTCCATCCGTCTTTGGGATGATAATTGACTTGGCCTGGGCACCCTGAGGAGCACCATTTCGGGCCCGCTTACTCGCCCCTCGTCTAAGGCCAAGGTGAGTTCTATTATCTATGACGGAGGGTGGACCCTGGACTCCCTGGACTTTGTCTTTCCGGACAATATCACTCTCAAAATCCTTTCTCTCCCTATCCCCTCTACTCCTCGACCTGATATCCTCACCACCTCCCTTGCCCCTAAAGGCAAGTTCTCCATTAGTGACGCCTACCACTCCCTCTCTGTCTCCGTCCTTCCTCTGCCCCCCTTTGCCACGGACATGATGTGGCTGTGGAATCTCCCTACTTTACCTAGAATCAAAATGTTCCTTTGGCTTGTCTGGTGGGACAAGCTTCCTCACAGAGCCTCCCTTTTCTCAAGGAATATCCTCCCCTGCTAGTCCTGCACCCTCTGCCTCAACCCCTCCCTTCCCGAGTCCTCCCTTCAAGCCCTTCGCAAGTGTAGTTTTGCCTCTAGTGCAGAGCTGATCATATGGCCAAGGCCCACTAGCCCGATCCGGCCTAGCCCAATTTTTCCCCGGGCTTGGGCCTCGATTTTAGGCCCGAAAAGCCCACGGCCCGATTCAATATAATAGGGTCGGGTTTGGGCCGCCTTTACGACCCGAATTTTGGCCCGGCCCGGCTCGAACATATGCAAAATTTATGAATATGTACAATTTAAGAATGTTAATAAGCATTAAGTAAAATAATTAACCAATCAATTGTTATATTGTAAATAAGTCGTAATAACTTGTTTACATGTATTAGTTTGATAAGGCTTAATATTTTCCTTCACCAGTATTTATATGATAAAAAATGAGCTAATGATTTTGTATCATACTAGTGCCGATAAATTGTTACCATTATCGGCGTGCTAAGTCAATGTTTTTGAGCCTAAAGAAAAACGAATATCAAATCAATTACAAAACTACAACAGCATACAGTGAGCACCGCACTAAAATATATTATTACACTACTAAAAATTGTGCATTTAGTTTCTATGAGTCACCTCAAGCAGTACGTGAAAGAAATGTAGATTCATATACATACTAACATACTCATATATGTCGAAATTAATTTGTCATAAAATTAAATACGGATTTTATGCATGCAAACAATATTAAAATAGAGGAGAAATCATATCCTTACATTGATGTTTTCGGTTTAATGGGCACAAGAGAGATCACATTTCTCTCTTGTTCTTGAGCTTTCCCTTATGGAAGAACAAAGATCCAAGTATAGGATCTCTCCCTAAGCTTTATACCCAAGGCTTTCTCTTAATTTAATTAATATTACAAGAACTAGTATAATATTAATCTAGTAGAAAATTGAACCAAAATATTTATAAAACACTTAATTATTTCGGTTTTAGAGAGAAGAAGAGGAGGATTTTTATTCTCTCTTAGAACACTAATTTTTGGATGAGCAAGTGAATGAATGAAGATACAAAACATTTTGTATATTATTAGGTAAAAATATGAGAAAACCATCATAGGTTTTGTCTTCCCCAAAACCGTGTAAGAGGAGGGCTTTAGGAGAGCCAATGCATGGAAAAATTGTTCTTCACAATGAACAATAGGCTTGCATGGCTAGTGACTAGTGTAATCATCATGCCTTCCACTAATTACAATCAACATATAATTAGCTCATAAACCCTCTAATTTTCGGCCCACTTGGTAATATGGATTCCATATTATTTTTGTCAATTGTCAATATGTCACATGTCATATGTGACATAAATTTTGTTATGTATTTTTAACATATTAAAAATCAACGTATTATATAAAAATACGTCACATACAAAAAAATCGACTTAGTAATTTCATAATTACTTGTGCCAAAATATTTTACAATTTATAAATCACAACAGATTGTATTTATAATAATTCATTCAATTTCGATTGTTTCTTTAAACAATAATTTCATCCGAGTAATGAAACAATTCGATTACTCAGACCGTATCTCATTTGATCGCATTTCAATATGATACGTAAATTTTACTTCCAAAATCGTCCGTCAATTTTCAAGTAATTTAATTAACTCGTAACGTTATACGATTAATCAAATAATCAATTAAGAGTACTGCCCTTTAGGTATGACCTAGGGGGTCAACTGATCACCACCGTCACACGACAGTAATGTCAAACTCTAGTCAGCCAATCATTACCGATATATGTTGACCAGTTGACAGTAACAATATTACTTCCCAATTGTATTCTTTAAAATGAGATTTAATAATGATATTTAAATCATGTAATCGCACTATTGTTGAGGACACATTTCCCAACAATCTCCCACTTGTCCTCGACAAGTGTGCGTTACCAATTCTCTTGTCCTATTACTATCTCCCACTCAATGCAAGGTGTCTTTCAGGTCGTACTTGCAAGTGATCATATCGAGAGTGGTTTCCTCGATCTGGAGAATAACTGATTGACCGGATTTATCCACTCTGGATACCTTCCGAGCGTGGCCACGCATTTCCAGTTCATTACTCCTCGAGTGGCCCTGAGATATTGTTTTAACCCTGACAAGGGGATGGACAATTCCTATCGCACTCATTCCCTTCGACTAGCCACAGCCATCATAACCCAAAATATGCCCATTTGACCCCATTTACGAAGGTCGTAGTAACACAAATCAAAGTTAATCTGAAACGATGCCATCTTAGGTGAATAGTCTTTAGTCAAAAGAATCGACTCATTTGAATACTATAGCAGCTCTCGCCACGACCAGGCTATATAAATTTGCCAGAACTCTATAAGCGGTCATTAGGCCCGACAAAGTGTTCCTAACAGTCTGCCTATGTGATCGACTAGTCATCTCACATGACTCTATGACACTTGAACTTGCCATCAATCGCATCACACTCTAGTCACTTCGAGACGTCACCTCATACAAGTGACTATGGGCGAATACAATGTTAATCCGTGTTCACTTTAACGGGGTTCAATTTTCACTACAACCCGTTTGGATGTAACAAAGTATGAAAGGAGTTTTTAAAGAAAAAACTCGAACGACAAATGCGATTATCACATGTGAATAGTCAATGCTTGATTACTATTTCATGTTCTATAATCTAATTTGATCTTGTATGTAGTTGTTCATTTCAATTCAATTGAAATGACATGACTCATCATGTTTAGCCTATGAGAAGGCTTTGGTTAGTAGGTTTTATCAACTTCTTGTACCTTACTCAACCTTACTACATATTCGTTTTCCTTTGTAATGTATACATTTGCATCACAAAACTCTCTGAGTACGTGTCGAGATCCAATCAAGACATAGGCCCTCTTAGCCTAATAATAGCTCCCACTGGTTTCACAGTGTGTAGGACTCATCCTCTGGCATATCTCATGATTGCAAGTGTACTCAATTTCCGTTATAAATATCTCTCATTGTTCTTTATTGCCTAGAACGATTCTAGAAAATCTACTTCTTAATTAACATAGCCGCAATGGTCTCTTAACCATCTTAATGTGTTTTGATTATGGTTTTGTCGGAAACCATGCGCAATCTCAATTGTCAATTGTCACTTGTGTAACACCCTTACACAAAATTGCATCATAAACACTTTGCTTTACTTCCTTAATGCTTCTGCAAGCACTTAAGGGTAATCTTTATATACTAGGTAAAGATTACTTAAATTCGATTTTGAAAACAGTTCATCATACTCAAAGTATATGAAGTGTTATACATCATTACTTATTTAATTGATCCGGCAGCGGAAGCAAATGGAATCAATCAAATATGTTCAATTTAATTGAACTAGTCATGAATCTTATCAACATAAGACTTCTTACTGACGCTGATATCATGTGGATTTATCTTCATAAATCCGGATATTCAAGATGTATTATAATACTCCAAAAGTCTTAAATCATTCTCAATGATCAATATGTCATCCACATATCGGACTAATTAAAATTTACGTAACTCCCACTAAACTTCATGTATAAACACAACTTCTCGACTTATCGAGAAATGTTTTATCACATGATCAAAATGTTGATTCTAACTCATTGATGTCCTACTTAAGACCCTCTCTTAAGTTTCACATTATCTTAGGATTGCAAGAATCTACTAAACTCAAGACATGTATTGAATACATTCCTTCTTTTGAAGAAGTGGATTTTAGATTCACTTGCTATGTATTTCATAACTTCATAATGAAACACAATCCCTAAGAAGATCCAAATAGACTTGAGCATTTCAATTAGTGCAAAACCCTTTGCAATCAATCAAACTTTGAAATTTGTCTTTATTAGTGCAAAACCCTTTGTCACTAATCAGCCAATCTTGCTATGAAAAATCTCTTTATTAGTGCAAAACCCTTTGTCACTAATCAAGCCTTTTATTTCAGACTTTTATGCTCTAAGCCTTGCATTGAGTTGTGACTTAAACACTCTTATGTAAGTCATATGTTCATTACTTTCCAGAAGTAATCAATCTTGAATCAAACAATTTCTTTGTAAGCTCTTTACTTTCTTAAAAGTAACATGAATTCATCATTTTTAACAAGTGACGAATTTTAACCTCCTAGGTTTTGAAGAAACAATGTCTTACACAAAACGTCTCATGTAGCCAAGAAAGACCAGTTTCTTGCGACAACGTTTTACACAAAACATCTCACGTGGCCAAGAAAGACCAGTTTCTTGCGACATAACATCATCTTTGTGGCTCTTTGAATAATTTCTCCCACTCTGTCTTCTAAAAATAAACTTGTATTTTAGAAAGACAGCTTCATGAGCCGCAAACCCGTCGTACTCGTGAAAATTGAAAGGGAAAAATGAGCATTTGTTTCTTGTGAGAACTTCAAAGCATGGTACCCTTACCATTTCATATCTCATATGTTTTGATTTAGTGGAAAAAAAAATTTAGACAAAAATGATAAAATCCCCAAAAGGATCAAGTGACTCAAAGTAACTTGATCGAAGTTCAAACTATATTGAATAGCGTTTGAATTCTTATCCAATCACACATTATTCCATGATGCGTGCTAAGAGAGATTAACTTGTGATACTATATCACATTTCCTTTGGCTTATATCAAAGTCTTCACTTTGATAATCCCATCACGACTAAATCGTGATTCCTTGAACTTTTGAACTTCTTCAAGGATTTCTCTATTTACCTTATTAAGTGAACACACTAGTGTCAACTTAAATCGTTGGTAAAAGAAAATGATCAACCTATTTTGGATCAATGATTTACAACCTCGATCTCCTTTTCAACCAAAAGGCACGAGACATCTTGCTTTGAATACAAGATACGCATATACCATTAACGATCTAATGGTTTCAAGAGTACTTGATAACTCTTTGCGTTCATCATTCCAAAATTTAAGGTTTAATCTTGGGTTACCAATTTGAATCTTACATCATCTACATGATATGTCATTCTAGTTTGGTTTAGAATATAATCACCTTGATAATGGGCTAGCCATTCATCAAATAGTGGTGTATAGGGTCACAAAAGTGAGAACCTCTTTTGTCTCTTAACAAGTTTATATTCTTATTTAGAGTTTATGCACTTAATAGTCACAATTAAGTACCACTTTAAATCCAAAAACTAGATTGAGTACACAATTACTCTATCTCTCGATTTCATTGTTGCTAGTCGTCATATTCTAATCATCCTATGTATCAAACATAATGATGAAAACCACCACGGGTTTCTAATATTGACGAAGTAATTCTAGCAAAATTTATGTTTAATCAAATAAACATTTTTAAAGAAGAAGGTCCCATTAGATGTCCCACAACTAACTTGTTGATTCTTCAATAATTTGGGGTAGTTTCCTTTCTCGTGTCCAACATTTTAAGACAATGGAAACTTTATCGGTCGGGATTGATAGGTTTAGTATCGTTATTCTCAACAACTTTACCTTTAACATTACCTTGTATCAATTCCATTATTATCTTTACTTCTTGAACCTCGTTCTCATCTTAACGGTTTAAGAGAATGCTCCCACTCATTTCAATGAGTCTTTGCTTTGAGAAGCAAAATTGAATTCATGAGGATTACTCTTCATTTGTTCGTTTTAGTCTTAAAAACTTTCATTGAAGTGGTTGCGTTATTTTGGTCAATTACGAATTCTTGACAAAACTAATTACCAAAACAATTTTATCGCTTCGATGTACTTAATGCATTTAAGTACATGAAAAAACAATCCATTGCAAGTAGATGTGTTAGTCAAGAATCAAAAACCTGTTTGATAATGAATAACTTTAATCTATACTCTTTACAAGAGATCCTTAGCAATGGTTCATTTGAGGTTTTAGAAGCAAACTCATATTTGTCTTTAGTTACGATATTTTAATGGAGATTTGAATCAAAAACGAAATGATATCGTATATGAACTGTGGTAAAGAAATAGAACAATATAAAAACGGAATAGTGGAAAATTTAACATTCATCGTTTTAATAATACTTGGTAAAACAAGTATAGCATTTACATAGTGACCTCTACCCAACTATGATAAATGATTCCAAGACCCAAATTCATATCGACTTAGGCACGGTGGGGCCGATACATCCTTCATCAATATAACTCGGTGGATTAACGTTTAATCGATTCTACTTTTAGAACTCTCGGTCGATAATATTACATTAACAATTATCTTTAGCCCAAAACACATCGACAAGGGCACGGTGGGGCCGATACATCCCTTATCAAATACTTTTGTTGAGTTCAATCCAAATTTCGAATAAATGTGTCCATGATCCAAACCCACATTAACTTGGGCACGGTGTGGCCGATACATCCCTTATCAACATGAATTCGGTGGATTAACATTCATCACCCACTTCCCCTACGTAACAAGGTTTGTACCCCGGTGTGGCCGAGTGCACTCCCTCACGAAATAGGTTTTCATGGTTTCTACTATTTGGTAAGGCTAGTCTCAATTGATTGTTTTAGCGAGAGGTCATGTCAATTTATTATCTATCACGTTTTAAGTGAACTAAAGCGGTGAACTACGATAATTCTAATTGACACGGTCGATAAACTCGATAAAATGACAATGCATGTTTAGTTATGGCGATTTAGCAATGCATGTGACATAAAATAAAATGCAAGCATAAAGATAAATAAATCCTAGTATGGCCCTTCCTAAAATAGAAAAACTCTTTAACTATTACATATTCGGAAACCAACTCCATTGGTCCCTTGAACTTCGGTTGAGGCACGCATCTCGAGGTAACACCGTCTTTATGTATCACCATTCTTGAAGAAATCCGTCTTTAGGAACTCCGGAATGAATAAAATTACATAATAAATTACATAATTCCTATTATACATTTGTAACTAAAATAAAATAAATCTATTAAATTACAAAACGGTGATACGAGATCACAATAAAATTACAACCGAATCGATATTCCCATACATTTCGGGAAATACCAATTAAAATCTAAGGCCATACTAAGTAAAAATACATAATTCAAAATTACATAAATTAAAATTATGACAATCATAAAGAAAATGCAGCATTATAATATGTATGAACATGCTCAATTTTATGCTAAATCGCCTTTAAATTGCCAATATCGTATATTACTTGGTTTTTACGGATTTGCGTGATTTCAACATTTTATAATCACAAAAATACATAAACTCATATTTATGCATACGTTAATTACCCTAACCACTTAGGACTCAAAATTTAGTCTTCACTATTAAATTGACCATAATTAACTCAAAAATCTAAAATTGTTCATTAATAGTCCAAAATTACAAAAATAAGCTATTAAACTTCAAATAAATCACAAAACTTCAAATAAATTCAAATTTTGAAATTTAAATGCATGAACATTCTGGAAAAATACCATGACACTCATAATGTTCAAAATCTTAGGTTAAAAATTTCGAAATTTTCCCGGAAAAATAATGTTGCGGTTTATCGATTTTAACTTAAATAATCATAAAACATGAAGAAAAATTATATTCATTAACTTTTCAATTTTAGATCTGAAAAATATAATAAAATGCAACATTAGACATTTTTCTTAAGTCATAGATTATGTTTTATTAATTTTTCACTAATAATGTCACTATTTATGCTATTTTTCTTCAAAAATCCATAAATCATGCATAAGGACTTATTTATGGCCAATTATTTTACACACATCTTGTAAAATTGCATGTGACAACATATTAAAAAACTATGACCAGATTCGAAATTTAACTCATATTAAGCTATTTTTCACCTAAATCCGAATTTAATAATGAAAAATCCATTTTTCGAGCATAACAAGTCCAAAAATTATGAAAATTTACAGGTTATCTCAAAATAATATATGTGACAACATATCCAAAAATCACTGGAAAATTCGAAGTATAGCAAATTTTAGACCAAAAATGACATTTTTACTCATAAAATCACATTTAAATGCCATTATTGTAAATTATGAACAATAAAAATCCGAAAAAATAACCCAAAAATCCTAAAACATTTTAGGACCAGAAATATTAACATGCATGTAATAATTTCGTGATATATCATAATAACACAAATTTTACAAGTTTTATTTGTTATTCTCATAACTCGGAAAAACTTTTAACCAATTTGCATGCAAAAACCGTGGCTCTGATACCGATTGAAAGAAATGTAGATTCATATACATACTAACATACTCATATATGTCGAAATTAATTTGTCATAAAATTAAATACGGATTTTATGCATGCAAACAATATTAAAATAGAGGAGAAATCATATCCTTACATTGATGTTTTCGGTTTAATGGGCACAAGAGAGATCACCTTTCTCTCTTGTTCTTGAGCTTTCCCTTATGGAAGAACAAAGATCCAAGTATAGGATCTCTCCCTAAGCTTTATACCCAAGGCTTTCTCTTAATTTAATTAATATTACAAGAACTAGTATAATATTAATCTAGTAGAAAATTAAACCAAAATATTTATAAAACACTTAATTATTTCGGTTTTAGAGAGAAGAAGAGGAGGATTTTTATTCTCTCTTAGAACACTAATTTTTGGATGAGCAAGTGAATGAATGAAGATACAAAACATTTTGTATATTATTAGGTAAAAATATGAGAAAACCATCATAGGTTTTGTCTTCCCCAAAACCGTGTAAGAGGAGGGCTTTAGGAGAGCCAATGCATGGAAAAATTGTTCTTCACAATGAACAATAGGCTTGCATGGCTAGTGACTAGTGTAATCATCATGCCTTCCACTAATTACAATCAACATATAATTAGCTCATAAACCCTCTAATTTTCGGCCCACTTGGTAATATGGATTCCATATTATTTTTGTCAATTGTCAATATGTCACATGTCATATGTGACATAAATTTTGTTATATATTTTTAACATATTAAAAATCAACGTATTATATAAAAATACGTCACATACAAAAAAATCGACTTAGTAATTTCATAATTAC
The DNA here is from genome assembly GCF_048544455.1 of Silene latifolia. Lineage (NCBI taxonomy): Eukaryota > Viridiplantae > Streptophyta > Magnoliopsida > Caryophyllales > Caryophyllaceae > Silene > Silene latifolia. Next base: position 25,360,851 of record NC_133534.1, read on the forward strand.
TTGTGCCAAAATATTTAACCATTTATAAATCACAACAGATTGTATTTATAATAATTCATTCAATTTCGATTGTTTCTTTAAACAATAATTTCATCCGAGTAATGAAACAATTCGATTACTCAGACCGTATCTCATTTGATCGCATTTCAATATGATACGTAAATTTTACTTCCAAAATCGTCCGTCAATTTTCAAGTAATTTAATTAACTCGTAACGTTATACGATTAATCAAATAATCAATTAAGAGTACTGCCCTTTAGGTATGACCTAGGGGGTCAACTGATCACCACCGTCACACGACAGTAATGTCAAACTCTAGTCAGCCAATCATTACCGATATATGTTGACCAGTTGACAGTAACAATATTACTTCCCAATTGTATTCTTTAAAATGAGATTTAATAATGATATTTAAATCATGTAATCGCACTATTGTTGAGGACACATTTCCCAACAGTACGTTCATAAAAGCTACATTAGGTTACTACTTCTTAATTACAATACTCCAAAAAAATAACACAATTCTATACGAAATTTTTGATAACAAATACACAAAGTATTATAACTTCATAATGGGGATTTCTAAACTTATTTCAAGAGAAAAAATATTGAGCCCGAATGGGCCCGAAAGCCCGCATGGGCCAACAAAATAGGTCCGCACTTGTAACCCGGCCCGACCCGACCCGCGCACTTGGGCTTAATTTAATGCTTAGGCCCGACCCAAACCCGGCCCGACCCGGCCCATGATCACCTCTACTCTAGTGTTTGGGCCCGCCTTGAGTCAAACTTTGATTTCTTCACCACTGACCTTAAGCGCTGGATTTTTGACAACTGTACTTCTAGCCGCCCCCACTGGAACACCCTCTTCTCCTTTTTTATCTGGCGCATCTGGCTTAGACGCTGCGATCTGACCTTTTCACCGCTCACTCCCCTGCCCCTTAGCACCTTTTGTGACTCCGTCTCATCTCAAGCCTCGGCCTGGATCTCTGCTCACGACCGTTCCCTTGCTGCCCCTTTGTCTGTCACCTCACCTGACGCCTTTTGCTATCCTGTTAGCTGGGCCCTCCCGCCTCGTGACTGGCTCAAAACCAATGTCGACGCGGATTTATCTCCCTCCTCCTCCTTTGCTAGCTTGGGGTGTGTCACTAGAGACTGGACTGGTACGTGGGTCTTGGGTTGGTCTTCCCGCCTGTTTTCTCCCAACCCGTTTCTTTGTGAGCTCCTTGCCATTCGTGATGGAATTAGACGGTCTAGTGGTCTAGGGATTGGTGTTTTGATTGCTTCGGATTGCTTGGATGCTGTTTCCTCTATTTTGCCGGATGATGTCCCTTGTGGCCCCTTTGCTAACATTATCCTTAAGTGTAGGGCACTTTTGCAGGATTCACCCCGGTTGAAGCTGGGTTTTGAGAGGAGATCGGCCAACCGTGTTGCAGATGCTATCGCCCGCTTCTCTCTTTTAGATACTAGCCCTTCCATGGGCTGTTTTGAGTGGGACTGCGCTCCCTACTTTCTATCCAAACTTTGTATTTCAGATATTGTTTTGGCATTTACGCCACTTTCCCCCGACCCTCCCCCTTGATGTAACCGAATTCTTTTGTCCTTCCTTTTTATTTAATGTACGTCTTTTCCAAATAAATAAATAAATAAATAAACTCATTTTAAAAAGAAAAGGCTATTTTACATAATCAAGACCAAACAGCACCTAAGACAAACGATGTACAAAGTATAATTTTTTATTTTGTTAAACAAGTTGTGTCACTTTTTGTTAGTAACACTTAACAGTGAACGGATTGTTCACGTATATAACGCTCATATAATCGCTAAACTAGTACTCCGTAAGATCTTAAGGCCTAGGCGCAATAAAAAAAACCTCAAAGCAATAAGTGCAAAAATAATTCTTCTTCTGAAAATAATTTTCGCTACCCCATAAATTAAATCATGGCTTCGCCCCTGAGTATACATGGGGGAAACATCCAAAACCATCATTAAACATGTAAATGGGATGTAAACCATGTGTTTTAATTAGAGCTGATCAAAAGCAGGCTTGAGTCGGACACGGAACGGGCCCAACTGCTAAAAAGCAGTCCAACGAGCCTCATTTCATAGCACGTGCCCGCTAAGCAGGCCAGTTTTCACTATCTGTGCCCGCCCACTTCAAGAAAACGGGTCGGTCCGCGGGCCTAACTACAATTAAATGCAAAATGGTTGCTTCTAATAAAACACAAGTAATCACAAAAATAACACAAAGTCTTGGGAGAGACGGTCTCTAAATAAGTTATTGAGAGACCGTCTCTCAATAATTTATTGAGAAACCATTTTTTCGTACCCTTTTGAGTATATTTCTTACCATTTGTATTGTTAATGGTGTCTCAAAATGATTCTTTTATTTGGTACTTGTTACCATAAAAAAATGTCCCCATTTAAACGTAAATAGTAACCCTTTATATTAGTACCGCCATTTGATGTTATACGTACCCATTTTATGACTTTTGGTACCATGTTTACTTCAAATTATAATTGGTATGTTAATAAATTTATTGAAAGATTGTCTCTTAGAAAACCTACTCAATAAATAAAGTCAATAATAAAAAGTGTTAAACTTATTGTTGGTAGATGTCTGGGGCAATGGGTGATGGGATGAAATAATGGCAAAGGAAGGTAGAGGGATGAAATTTTTCGGACAATCAGTGGCAAGTGGCAATTGAAAGGGGAATTGAGAGAATTGGTTTAAACTAGGTAGTATCCCGCGCTTCGCGCGGCCTGTTTTAAAATTTTATTATTATAATTGAAGAAAAATAATATAATTCATATATGACCTTATTATTTTTATACTTATAAATAAAAATAAATTAATTTTTCTCAGATTATTTTTTTTAGATTTAACTTCAATATTTTAAAATAAAATATATATAATTTTCATTAAAACTAATAGGTGATAATTAATTATCCATGATCAACGTTTCATAAATAAATTTGTGACTGATCAAATATCATATTAATTAAAATAAAATTTATTTGAATAATGCAACAATCAACATCAAGTTATCAAATTATATCATTTCACGATATGTTATATTCTAAATCAACTAATATTTGTTCAAAATAATGTGAATATAATTTAATGTAATTTTTAACTTTATATATTTATGTATCAAACATACGGGGCCTTATTCAAATGTTTTGATTGTGTGTTTCATGTGCTATGTATCAAACATATCTATAAGAAATTTGCGCTTTTTTTATTTTTGAATAACTATATATAATGATTTTTTTCTCAAATATTATTTTTTGAGGTTTAACTTCAAAATATTTATAAGATAACATATACAATATTTAACTAAAAGTAATACTTAGTTAGTCACAATCAATATTTTATACTTAATGTATACATATTTAAATTGAGGATATTAAAGAAAAAATGAACGTATTTTCTACTTCTTATGTCATTTATAATATTATATTACTTAATAATCATTACTTTTTGATTATTCAAATGCACTCCCAATCATTGTGTACAAACATACTCATACTCATACTCATCATCACATTGTTTAAACATATCAAAATCTCATATGTATTCAATCTCTCGCAGTATATTTTTTTTATTCCCACACTATAAAAACTTATCTCTTAGTAGTTTTATTTAAGTTCCATTTTAAATAAATACAATGACTCTTCTAAATATATTTTTCTTAATGGATTTAATGGTCTAATTTTTTTTTTTACGGGAAAGTAAAACATTGTGAGACACTCACTTTAATCATCTCTACATATCAAAATATTTCAATAAATATAATGAAAATTATACTCAATTTAAATTATTTTTCGCAACGAACGTAATTATTTACATTTTAGAATTTTTATCAAAATAATTTTTTTGATAAATTTACAATCAAATCACCGTAATTATTTAATGTAATTTTATAATAAAATTTATCAGACTATAATTAATATTTTGCTGAGATTTATACAGCATTTATTACGTTCATATTAAATGATTAGCTGTAATTAATACTTGTCATTTAGGCTGTATGGACACGTGGCGCATCCACAATGTTTCAACAATACTTAGTAGTATCCCGCGCTTCGCGCGGTCTGTTTTAAAATTTTATTATTATAATTGAAAAAAATAACATAATTTATATACGACCTTTAATATTTTTACTTATAAATAAAAATAAATTATTTTTTCTCAAATTTAATTCTTTTAGGTTTAACTTCAATGGTTTAAAATAAAATACATACAATTTTAATTAAAACTAATAAGTGATAATTAATTATGCATGATCAACGTTTTATAAATTTTGTGACTAATCAAATATTATATTAATCAAAATAAAATTTATTCAAATAATGCAACAATCAACATTAATTTCACAATTATATAATTTCACAATACGTTATGTTCCAAATCAATTAATATTTGTTCAAAATGATGTGAATATAAATTTATGTAATTTTTAATTTTTTATGTATAACGTGTGATATTTATGTATGAAACATATAGAGTCCAAACTCAACTTATTCAAATGTTTTGATTGTGTCTTTCATGTGTTATGTGTCAAACATATCTATAAGAATTGCATCTTTTGTATTTTTAAACAACTATATATAAATGAAGTTTAAGAGTTTACCTGTAAATAAAATAGGTTAAACTTTCTCAAATAATATTTTTTTATGTTTAACTTCAAAGTATTTAAAAGATATCATATAAAATATTCATCTAAAAATAATATTTGGCTAGTCATAATCAATATTTATATTTGACGTAAACATATTTTAATTGAAGATATTAAAGAAAAATGTAACGTTTTTTATACTTTTTCATGTCGTTTATAATACTCTATTATTTAATAATAATTACTTTGTTTTGATCATTCAAATGCACTCGCGATCACTGTGTACATACATACTCGTACCCCTACTCGTCACACTATTTAAACCTATCAAAATCTCATATGTATTCAATTTCTCGCAATGTATTTTTTTCATTTCTACATAAAAACTTATCTCTTAGTAGTTTTCTTTAAGTTATGTTTTTAAGAAATACAATGACTCTTCCAAATATATTTTTCTTAGGATTTAATGATCTAAGTTTTATAACTTTATGAAAATGTCGTTTTACGTAAACATAAAATATTATGAGACACTCACTTTAATCATCTCTACTAATCAAAAATATTTCAATAAATATAATGAAAATTATACTCATTTTGAAACATTTTTCGCAATGAACGTAATTATTTACATTTTAGAATTTTTATCAAAATAATTTTTTAATAAATTTAGAAACAAATGATCATCATTATATAATGTAATTTTATAATAAAATTTATCAAACTATAATTAATATTTTGCTGAAATTTATACATCATTTGTTATGTTTATATTTAATGTTCAGCTGTAATTAATACTTTTATTTAATGCTGGGTTGACACGTGGCACATCCACAACGCTTCAACCCAGTTTTATATATATACTAGGTAGTATCCCGCGTTTCGCGCGGCCTGTTTTAATATTTTATGATTATAATTGAAGAAAAATTATTTAATTCATACCTTCAATATTTTCTCTTATAAATAATGTTTTCTCAAATTTAATATTTTTAGGTTTAACTTCAATGTTTTAAAATAAAATGCATAAGAGTTTTAATTAAAACTAATAAGTGATAATTAATTATGCATGATCAATGTTTTATAAATAAATTTGTGACTGGTGAAATATCATATTAATCAAAATAAAATTTATTCGAATAATACAACAATCAACAATAAGTTCTCAAATTATCATTTCATGAAACTTTATGTCTCAAATCAATTAATATTTATTCAAAATGATGTGAACATAATTTTATGTAATTTTTAATTTTTTATGTATAACATGTGACATTTATCTATTAAACATATAGAGTTCAAACTCAACTTATTCAAATGTTTTGAGTGTGTCTTGCATGTGATATGTGTCAAACATATCTATGAGAAATTTGCACCTTTTGTTTTTTTAAACAATTATATATAATGATGTTTAAGAGTTTATTACCTGTAAATATAATACATTAAACTTTCTCAAATATTATTTTTTGATGTTTAACTTCAAAATATTTAAAAGATAACATATAAAATATTTAACTAAAAGTAATACGAAGTATTTGGTTAGTCATTTTTTTATATTTTATATTTGACTTATACATATTTAATTAAAGATATTAAAAAAAATGTAACGTGTTTTCTACTTTTTCATGTCGTTTGTAATACTATATTACTTAATAATCATTACTTTTGTTTTGATTATTCAAATTCACTCGTGATCACTATGTACATACACACTCGTACACATACTCGTTATCACACTATTGAAACCTATCAAAATCTCATATGTATTCAATTTGTCGAATATAATTTTTTTCATTCGCAGACTATAAAAACTTATCTTTTAGTAGGTTTTTTTTAAAGTTGTGTTTTTAATATATATACAATGACTCTACCAAATATATTTTTCTTAATGGATTTAATAGTCTAAGTTTTATAACTTTGTCAAAATGTTTTTTTACGTAAATGTAAAATATTGTGAGACACTCACCTTAATCATCTCTACATATCAAAATAAATATTTCAATAAATATAATGAAAATTATACTCAATTGAAAGCATTTTTCAATGAACGTAATTATTTATATTTTAGAATTTTTATCAAAATAACTTTTTAGTAAATTTAGAATCAAATCACCCTAATTATTTAGTATAATTTTATAATAAAATTTATTAAACTATAATTAATATTTTGCTGAGATTTATATAGCATTTATTATGTTTGTATTTAATTTAAGCTGTAATTAATACGTGTATTTAAGGCTGGGTTGACACGTGGCGCATCCACGGCGTTTCAACCCAGTTATATATATATATATATATATATATATATATATAGAGAGAGAGAGAGAGAGAGAGAGAGAGAGAGAGAGTAAAGTTCTTATAAGTCCTTCATATGTTTTGAGTCCATAAGTCCCTCCCATAACCCTTAGATCATGCTTGGTGGGTGCTTGAGATTGAAAGTAAGAAACACACTTAACACTAATTAATTCACTTCTCTCTCTAGTTTTAATAATACATTTACTAATTCATTATCATACACAATTAACACCACCTTTTGTCTTATACCTCAAAGTTTATGAAAATTTTGTTAACACTTTTCCTATTTCGGTTTTTTTCGTTTTTTTTTTCTGAGACAAGTTTTCAACATTTTAGGATTTTACGAGTGTAATTCTTACAACAAAAAGTGTAATTTTAATCTACGAAGCGGTTTTGACGGATATTATTTTGAAATTTGTAATTTTAAGGAATGTTTACGAGAATTTTGCATTTTACGAGTTTAACTTCAGTCTTTTTTGAGTGATTTTGACGAATAATATTTTAAATTTTTGTAATTTTATCACAACTTATTGTAATTTTAGCATTTTACGAGTGTTATTTTAACGACAAAAAGTGTTATTTTAGTCCACGAAAGTGTAATTTCAGTCTAATGAGAGTGTTATTTTAGTCCAGGAAAGTGTAATTTCAGTCCAATAAGAGTGTTATTTTTGTCTAGGAAAGTGTTATTTTAGTCCAGGAAAGTGTAATTTCAGTCCAATGAGAGTGTTATTTTAGTCCAGGAAAGTGTTATTTTAGTCCAGAAAAGTGTAATTTTAGTCCAAGAAAGTTTAATTTCAGTCCACTGAGAATGTAATTTCAGTCCATTGAGAGTGTAACATTAGTCCAATGAGAATATAACCAAGTCCGTTGAGCGAAATAGGTGTAATTCTAATGGATATAAGTGTATTTCTAGCAGAAAAACTAATTCTAGCAGAAAAAAGTCTAATTTTAGCAGAAAAAAGTCTAATTTTAAAAGATAAAAGTGTAATTCTAGCAGAAAAAAGTGTAATTCCAAGGATAAAAAGTGTAATTTTAGCAGAAGAAGTGTAATTCTAACAGGAAAAAAGTGTAATTTTAACCGGAAAAAGTGTAATTTTAACACGAAAAAAAGTAATTCTAGCAGAAAAAGTGTAATTCTAACAGAAAAAGTGTAATTCTAGTACAATTAGTGAGAAAATGAAGCTAACACACAAAGAAAAAATTGAAAGAAAAACACTAACAAACAAGATGAATATATAACAAGAGATTTGACACAAAAAATCAACAAATTATGGAGATCTACTTTTTTTTAAACAGATCAAATATTCAAATCTGAAAACAATTTTATGCTAGAATTACACTTTTTCGACAACCACCACCATAAAAACAATTTTAAAAAGAAATCTGAAATTAAAAAAAAAATCTCAAAATCTGAAAAAACGAGATCTGAAATTAAGAACACCACCAACAATTTTAAAAAGAACACAACCATTAAGAAAAAACGACATCCAACACCACAACACCACCAACAACAACACCAACAAAAAAAAACACTAGCAAAAACTGGAAAAAAATAATAATGTGAAACGAGATTTGAAAACCGAGTTCACCCATAATACCTCCAACAACACCTACGAAAACATTTTTTTTAAAAACACCAAATTTTAAACATTAACCCACGAAAAAAAAATGCAGCACATAGATCTGAACATAAACTGGAAAGAAAAAAAAATCGAAATGAGATCTAACAGAGAAATACACTTTTAAACATTAACACACGAATAATAAAAAAAAAAAAAAACAGGAAGTAGATCTGACAGAGAACTCACCCAAAAAAAACGAAAAATAAAGGAAAAAACGCCATTTGAACGGATTAGAGAAGAAAGAAGAAAAAAGAGAAGAGGAAGAGAGGGTAGGCGGCGGCGTAGGCGGCGTGTGGGAGTCGTGGTTGTTGTGTGGGTAGTTGCGGGAGGGTGGTTGTGGTCGCGGCAGGGGAGAAGATGAGGCGTGTGGGGATGGGTGGCGGTGGCCACGGGGGTGGGTGGGTGGTGGCCGTGGGGGTAGGTGGCGGTGGTTGTTGTGGTTGGGTTGGTGAGGAATTTGTTTGGGTTTTGAATTAATTTGGGTTTTTGAGAGGGAGTAGAGAAATGGATTGTGTGAATGAGAGAGAAGTTGGTGGAAAAATAAATTATATATAGTAGATTAGTATTTGATTAATGTGGGTTAGTAAAAGTAGAGAGGGAGAGGGTTTAATTAGGATTAATCTCCTTATTTTTGCTTTCAATCCTTGCCCTTCATCTCGCCCATCCAATGGTCCTCAAGAGGACTTATGGACTCACATGTAAGAGGAGGACTTACATGATCCTAATACTATATATATATATATATATATATATATATATATATATATATATATATATATATATATATATATATATATATATATATATATATATATATATATATATATATATAAGATTGTAAAAATGAAGATTAAATGAAAAATAACGGCGGAGAACTTTGAAGGTTTGAGACTTTGTTAGATTTTTTCTCTCTCTTATCGTAAGACTTGTGTAATTATGAGCCAATATTTTGTTGTTTTGATATTGCAATAGAGTTCCTAGTTTGAATAGCAGGCCTAGCTGGATGTTTAAGGTCAGTTTTATTTTGTCTTAGTCCGTTCATTAATTTTAGAGGGCCTAATTTTCTTCTCCGTTATCCATTTATTTGTTGAATTTTCTTGTCCAAACCCACTATTTTAGCGGGTTAAACGGGCCGGACAATACAGACCAGTCCGCACTTGATCAGCTCTAGTTTTAATTATAAATAAGTGCTAACACCATACATAAGCAATAAAACCAAGATTAAGATGCATAGTTAACAAGAAACATAAATCCTAATCCAAAACCACAAGTTTAGAACTTGACTACAACATGGGTCAACTTTAAACGGTCATAACTAGGGTTCTAGAAATGTGAATAAGGTTATCCAATTGGAGGCGATATCTTATTCTGTTACGATTTTAACGGTATGTCACAAACCCAAAACATGCCATAAATGAGGGAGATATGATTATTTTAGTAAACTGCTACAGTGTAGGAAAAGTATCCCCTGCCGGGTAAAACTTTAGCAGGCCGGGTGAAATTTCACCCGTCGGCGACAAGATCTAAAAACACATTTTACCCGACCGAGTAAAATTTATTGGTCGGTGTCACATGGGTCACACACATAGATCTACATCTTTTTCCTTAGTCAATGAAGGTGAACCTGATACAAACTCAACGATGCTCAACACCAAGCAACAATGGAGACATGAACAACCTTAACACATCATAAGGCATCATCAATTTCACAACAAACCCACTTTATTCAACATCCCACCACTAATGTGGTTGAATACAAAATCATGAATCTTTCATTGACTTAAGCTACAATACAACAAACATCATCATCATCATCATCATCAAAATCTTATGTATCACTTAATTCCTATAAACATTGGTTAACAAAATAAATATAAACAAGGATTTGCGCCGGAATTTCACAAGTAAAGTAACAATTAGATTCAACATCTATCATTAACATGTAAAGGTAGTAGTTTTACTACCTAAAGACTAAATCCTAGCATACAAATTCACATAAAAGATGTAATATCGAGTAACTCATCACCGCTACCTCGAATTTTCCAAAATGATGCCTTAATGATAAGGATCCACCTCCATAAGTTCCAATGTTCACTATAAAATAATTATTAAGAGAAAAAAGTAAGAAAGAAATCACCTTTAAAACATAGGATTTTGAGAAACGAAAATTAATGTAAGATATACTCCCTCCGTACCATACAAATGGTAACGTGGGAAAAAAATGGGGTTTTTAAGAAAAGAGGGTAAAAGAAGGGGTAAAGAGGGAAGAAAATAGGTGGGGTATGTAATTGTGGGTTTAATTGTGAGTTGGTAGGTGGGGTATGTAGTGGCATTTTATGTAAATATAAAATGGGTATAAGGATAATTTGGTAATGTTGTGGGCCAAATAAGGAATGTTACCATTGGTGTGGTATGGCCATATTAGGTAAGTTTTACCATTGGTCTGGTACGGAGGGAGTATATACTTACATCAAGATGAAGGAAATGGAGAGGGAATAACGAGAACACAAAAATCGTCAAATTTGGATGAGAAACAAAGGAATTATGTTAGTTTAAGGTTAGATCCAAAATATGGGTAAAAGATGGATTTTTGAGAAAAGGAGAAAGATAGGAAAGAAGAGAAGGAGATGAGAAGATTGGTACAAAATTCATAGAATTCATTTGAGAAATGAAGAAATGACATCCGTCTTAAGGTTTGAGTTTTTGAAGGTTTAATGGTGGTTTGTAAAGAGAGAAAGTAGTGAGATTTTTGTTGAAGATGAAGGAATGAAGGTTTCCTTCAACTTTTAGACCTAAAAACTTGATCCTATTAGACTAAACTCAACTCATGTCTTAATGAGTCGGGTTTCATTCATATTTCGTGTAGAATCCAACCAAAATAAAACAATATTAAATTAAGAGTAAATTATCAATTAAACCAATGCTTAATCCACTTTTTTAAACTTAATCCCACGTCAAATGTTTTTAATAATTTAAACCCAACTTATTTACTCAGGTTATATTTTGCACCCAACACCATTTTCAGGAAAAAAAAAATAATGAACTGACGATTTTGTCCCCGCATCTATTGTATGACTTAGTTACTTCCCCTATTTCATCTCTTCAACCTAATTCCTCCAAAATTTCCCTTAAACATTTCCCCATAAAATTTCCCTCAAATCTCCGTTATAATCAAGCAATTGATGAAGATGAAAAAGCATTCGAAACACTAATTGAACCATTTACTAAAGAAAATTAATTATGATTGTTCGGGAAGCAGCGGAAAAGCACTCGGATGTTGCTTCACGAGTATGCAAGTTAGCAGATATTGATATTGTTCATCGAAAAATCTTTGTTCATGGATTAGGTTAGGATACAACTACAACTAGTTTACGTGAGACGTTTAAAGAGTACGGCGAAATCGAGGATTGTAAAGCCGTATCCGATAAATTGACCGGAAAGTTAAAAGGATACGGGTTTATTCTGTTTAAAACCCGGTCTGGAGCGAATAAGGCGTTAAAAGAGCTTCAAAGTACCATATCTGGTCGAACTTGTTGGAATATGTGTTCTCCGACAATAATGCGATCACAACTATCGATCATGATGATCAAATGTTTAAATCTCATTTTAAGAATACATGTGGGATGTAAATATTTACTGTCAACTGGTCCACACATATCGGTAATGATTGGCTGACTAGAGTTTGACATTACTGTCGTGCGACGGTGGTGATCAGTTGATCCCCTTAGGTCATACCTATAGGAAAATACTCTTAATTGATTATTTAATTAATCGTATGCCGATACGGGTTAATTAAATTGGTTAAAATTGACGGATGATTTTGTGAGTAAAGTTAACGTGTCTTATTGTAATTCGATTAAATTAGACACGGTCTAAGTAATCGAATTGTTTTATTACTTGGATAAAATTATTGTTTACGAAACAATTGATATTGAATGAATGATTTATTATAAATACAAGATGTTGTGATTTATAATTGATAAACCATTTTGGTACAAGTAATTACGAATTACTAGTCGATTTTGTATATGACATATTTTATGAGTATGTTGATTTTTAATATGTTAAAAATACATTACAATTTCATATGTCAAGTAACATGTCACATATGTTACAATTGACAAATGACAAAATAAAAAGGACCATCCATTTTATGTTGAATGTGCCGAAATAATGGAGGGAGTGTAAGATATATATTGTGTTTTTATCTTAAGTGGAAAATACAATTATTATATCTAACTAGTAGCCATGCATACCTAGCTTTTGAGAAGAGCAAAAATAAAAGGTATTGGGCAACCTACCCAAGGCCCTTTTTTTCGGCCAAAACAAAAGAAAGAGAGAAGTGGTTTTCTCCATGATTCATTCATTCATTTTTACACAATAGAATTTCTAGAGTAAGAAATTACTATTCTCTCTACATCTTATGATATTTATAGAGAAATAATAACCTCACAAAAGCTCTCTCTTGACCGAAATATTCAAGAGACAAATACAAATTATTTTGTGTCATATTTTAAGTAAGACTAATCCTAATACTAGATCATATTATTTTAGTCTTTAAGAAGTATTCCTTGGGTATTCACTTTTGGGAGAGATTCTATACTTGAATCTTAGTTCATCCATTATTTGGAATGCTCAAGAACTAACAAGAAGGAGATCTTGTTGGTGCCCAATAATCCGAAATTTCCAATGTAAGAATGATGATTTCTTCACTATATTTACTTATGTTTGCATGCATAAGATCTAATTAATTTTATGACTAAATTAAATTTGAAACATATATGAATATGTTTAGTAATGAGATATAGATTTCCAACAAGCGGTATCAAGAGCCTTTGATTGTTTGCATGCAAATCGGTTATAGTTTTTCCGAGTTATACGATTAACATATAAAACTTATAAATTTGTGTTTATTATGAGATATCACGAATTTAATTATGCATATTAAAGTTTCTGGTCCTAAAATGTATTTAGGATATTTTGGTTAATTTATGGATTTTTATTGTTCATTTTATTTAATAATGACATTAAAATGTGATTTTATGATAAAAATGTCATTTTCGGACTAAAATTAGCTAAACTTCGAATTTTCCAGTGGTTTTTGGATATGTTTTCACATATTTTATTTTTAGATGATCTGTAAAGTTTCAAAAATTTTGGAGTTTTTATGCTCGAAATATGGATTTTCATGATAAAATCGAATTTAAATGATAAAATAGGTTAATATAAAAAATATTTCGAATCTGGTCATAGAAATTTAGTATGTTGTCACATGCAATGTTACAAGATGTGTGCGAAATAATAGGCTATAATGATGTCTTTATGCATGATTTATGAATTTTTAATGAAAAATAGCATAAATAGTGACTGTAATTAGTGAATAATTGCTAAAACATACTTCATGACTAAGGAAAAACGTCACTTTTATTACCTTTTTCAGATATAAAATTTAAAAGTTGATAAATATAATTTTTCTCATATTTTTATGGTTATTATTGATAAATCCGATAAACCGCAACATTGTTTTTCCTCGATAAATTTCGAAACTTTTAACCTAAATTTTTGAACATTATGAGTGTCATGGTATTTTTCCAGAATGTTCATGAGTTTAAAATTTCAAATTTAAAATTTATTTGAAATTTTTGTGATTTATTTGGAGTTTATGGCATTTTATTGTAATTTTGAGTCCATTAATGAACAATTTTAAGAAATATAAGTTAATTATTGTCAAGATGTTAGTGGAGATTAATTTTGAGTCCTAAGTTGGTTAGGGTAATTAACTTGTGCATAAATATGATTTTATGTAATTTATTGTGATTTTAAAAGGTTGAATCACGCAAATCCGTAAAACCGTTTAATATACGATATTGGCTCCTTAAAGGCGATTTAGCATAAAATTGGGCATGTTCATACATATTATAATGCTGCATTTTATTTATGATTGTCATAATTTTATTTTATGTAATTTTACTTAGTATGGCCTTAGTTTTTAATTGGTATTACCCGAAATGTATGGGAATATCGATTCGGTTGTAATTTATTGTGATCTCGTATCACCGTTTTGTAATTTAATAGATTTATTTTATTTTAATTACAAATGTATAATAGGAAATTATGTAATTTTTTATGTAATTTATTTATTCCGGAGTTCCTTGAAGACGGTGCCACTCAAGAAGGCGATCCTTAAAGACGGTGTTACCTCGAGATGCGTGCCAAAACCGAAGTTCAAGGGACCCAAGGAGTTGGTTTCCGACGAATTTGTAATAGTTAATTAGATTTACTATTTTAGGAAGGCCATACTAGGATTTATTTATTATGCTTTGCATTTTATTTATATGTTGCATGCATCGCTAAATCGCCATAACTAAAACATGCATTATCGTAGAGAAAAAAAGAGAGAGAATGATTTCTAGAGGGAGAACATCCTCTCTAGGAAATTAGGGTTTCGGTTGCACCATGGCAAAGAAACCACGATCAAAATCTTCTCTCAACAAACAAAAACTACAATCGAAGGCAAAATTACGACTTTCTTTCACAAATACTGCTGATCTTCACCTGGATAATAGTGATAACAGTGACGGAATGGGGGGAACCTACTGATTTAGTAATACCAGCTTGTTCTGAAGGTCCTGTGATTCCGCAATCATCTGACGCGAAGTCCACCCGTTCGGTTAGTGAGATTGTGGGGATTTCGGTCCTTGATATGGATACTGTGGTTGAAGATGTTGAATCTGAAGAATCTGAAGTCTCTGAGGCCGAGGATGAACCAGTCCCTGAAGAATCTGGATGGACTCAAGTTCCTGGTAAGCGTCGTCCTTCTCCTAAGAAATCTGTTCAAATCACTCTTGATGACGTTAAACCAGAACTTGACTATTGGTCAACTGCGGTCATCTGCTATGTGTTGGGGGGTAATCCTCAATGGGCACAATTATCTGGCTTTATTAAGACTATTTGGGGTCAATATAAATACGATAAAGTGTCTTTCTTGCCTAATGGGGCATTTCTGGTTCACTTTCCGACTATGGAGTGTAGAGACCTGGTTTTGAAGCAGGGTTTTCAATGTTTGGGAACAAACCTCTTGTTGTTAAACCATGGACTGAAACTGCTTCTTTGGCTAAGGAACCTGTCAAGGCTGTACCAGTTTGGCTCCGTTTATGTGGGTTGGGTCTTAAATTTTGGGGAGCGTCTAGCCTGGAGAAAATTGCATCTCTTATTGGTAAGTTTATGCGTGCTGATGCTTCTACAATGAATAAGACCAAAATTGGATATGCTCGTCTTTTGGTGGAGGTTGAAATAGGGCAGGAATTCCCGGATAGAATTTATTTTAAGGATGAAAAGGGGGTAGATGTCAGTGTTGCTGTGGAATATGAGTGGAAACCAGTAAGTTGTGGAGCCTGTAAAGGTATTGGTCACACTAAAGAGGATTGTATTAAGAAGGCTGCTGCACCACGTATAATTCAGGTGTGGAGGCTGTGGGGTAATATTCGTATAAAACCCTTAAAATTAAGGATTATAACGCAATTTTAACATGCGATTAATTGTCATAAACGAAAAAAAAACAAGAGAAACGATGAAGGAATAAGAATCAACCTTGGGTCCTGTGAATATCGGCCTAAGAACAGAAATCAAAATAGATTTCCTCCTAATCGTTGCACCCAAGACCGTCTGAGACTATGCCCCTTGTGCTAGAAATTACTCTCTAATTGCCTTGCAATATTGAGAGAGTTTTGTGAGTTTTTCTGATGTGAGATATAGGTTTTCCGAGAGAAATGCTCCAAAAACCTAATTTTTGTGCAAATGAAATGAATTAGGTCAAAAGGAGAGAAGGGCTCTCCTTTTGTCTACCTCGGCCAAACCGTGAGCTCTAGGGGGGAGTGGGCTTTCCACTTTCTCCTTATTTAACTCGTGGTCCGACTCGTTTTGCTAAAATGTATATGACGGTTTTTAATTATAAATCGTCATCCTATATCGGATATTATAATATCGACTAGTAACATGAATTAGTCGACATATTAATACATGTCCGATAATGACAATATTGTATAATTAATTAATTCAATATACATTAATTAAATATAATCGTTTATATTCAATTTACGAATTAACCGCTTAATTCACATTAGCCAGCATTATTTAATCCGTATTAAATAATTATCTCAACATCGCGTTCGACTAATTATTAGTCAATAACTCCGACTAACTGCTTAGTCATATAAGGCATCAACATGACTGTATTTTCATACCGTCACATCTCTCAAACGTATCCTATAGGTGTGACTTTTAGGGACCGTTGATCACCGCCATCAGAATGACAATAACGTCAAACTTATCTAGCAAGCCAACCGTTATTGATAAACGTGGATCAACCGATAATAATACCAAAAGTATACCCTTTGATCCTTTTAGAGATTTATATGTCATTGCACTAACTGTGGAGGACACCAGCCCCAACAAGCTCCCACTTGTCCGTACAAGTGTTCGTGCAATAACGTTATCCGCACTAACTGGAGGACACCGGCTCCAACAAACTCCCACTTGTCCGTACAAGTGTATGTGCGATAACCGATTCTCATATCCATTTAAAATTTCTCCCACTCAATGTAAAACAATTTGCAGTTCCGTATCCGCAAAGGTCGTATTTTACAATCGATCTGTATCAAGAGTGGTTTCCCCGACTAGAGAGTAACTTAACTGATAAAACGAATTCGTATTCGAGCATGGCCATGCATTTCGATTCTGACTCCTCGAGTGGCCCCGAGAAATATCGAGTACCGATAAAGGCTGAATATTTTCTTCAACTCGACTCTGCCGCCGATCTAAGCACAGCATGAAATGACCCAGAAAAAATCTACTTGGCCCCCTGTTACGGATGACCGTGA
The DNA here is from genome assembly GCF_048544455.1 of Silene latifolia. NCBI lineage: Eukaryota > Viridiplantae > Streptophyta > Magnoliopsida > Caryophyllales > Caryophyllaceae > Silene > Silene latifolia. The sequence goes on from NC_133534.1 coordinate 25,378,261, forward strand.
GAAAGAAACCAAAGTCACCCAAAATCTGCCTTAATCTCAAGAGACATTCGATAGTCAAAAGAATCGACTCTTAGGATCACCATGGAGGTCCTATCCACGACCTGGCACCGAATGTTATAAAACATTTAGGACTCCACGTCGTTGTCACAATTGTGTCCTACGAGATATCCGTATAACTCGCCTCTGTGATTGGTCAGTCAACCGTTTGACTTATGGCTCGTTGAACCCACCATCAACCAACGTCACAAAATAATTGCCAGAGTTATCAGCTCACATGGGCAATTAAGGACCATAATATAATGTTTGTTCAGTTCACTTTGTGGTGTTCAAAAATTGTCGTACAACTCCACATGAAAAACAAAATATATAAATATCAAAACGATGATGTCGTATAGAGTACACAAGAAAATGAATCTAATCCATAAAAGAGTACTACAACTCAGGAATACGTTTAATTCCCATGGAATTAACATGCCCTTCATGCTTATCTTGTCGTAATGGTTTAGTGAGACGATCTGCTATATTATATCATCTGTAGCAATCTTTTATATCACTACCTCCTTTTGCTCCACGTAATCTCGGATTAGATGAGCTTTCCGTTGTACATGTCTAGACTTGTTGCTAGACTTAGGCCCCTTAGCCTGGAAGATGGCACCTCTATTGTCACAATAGATGGTGATCGGGTCATTCGAACTAGGCACTACAGATAGTCCTTGTAAGAATTGACGCATCCATATCGCTTCCTTTGCAGCTTCAGACGCGGCATAGTACTCGGACTCACTCGTAGAATCTGCTGTAACACTTTGTTTGGAACTCTTCCAGCTGACTGCAGCGCCATTAAGAGTAAAAACGAATCCAGACTGAGATTTCGAGTCATCTCGATCCGTTTGGAAGCTAGCATCTGCGTAACCAGTTGCGCATAGCTTTTGATCGCCTTCATAAGTCAATGCCCAATCTTTAGTCCTCCGTTGTAATACCCGTCCTTTTAGGGACCCGTTGACCATCGTTGACTGACCTTGGGAACGAGAATAGCCTTAGAGTTAAGTGCCGAGGTCATCTGGAGTTGAGTTGAAAGAGTGGTACTCGATAGAGTAGAGGCTACTCGATCGAGTAGCTAGGTTACTCGATCGAGTAGAGGGTTACTCGATCGAGTATGTTGGGTACTCGATCGAGTGCCCAGTTTCCAGCGAGGGTTATATATCGCGTTTTGTTAGATCCGCATACCACTTCCGCCACTTTCCTCCTATCCTTCAGTCGCCTCTTTCCCTTCCCTTCACCTCAAAACCTCCATGGATGTCTTTTGGAAGATTCTTGTGCCTAGGAGAGCGCCTCTTGAGTCGGGTAGCGGTCTTTTGCCTTGTCTCTCCCTATAGGTATGTCACAATCATCATCCGTGTCTTTGTCTCTTTAGTTAGGGTTTGCTTGTTAGTAATAGATGTTTGTATGGTGGTAATAGGTTTTGCTTGGTCGCTGGATGTGTTGTCTGTCAGCGTGGATTGGTTGCGGTTGCTTAAAGGTAGGTTCGCCTACTCAGTTGCTGTAGATCGTCTAGTGTGTCGGTCGTTGTGATAGTATTGTGGTTGCTTGACATAGTAATTGAATTGTGTTATGGTTGTGGTTGTGATCGTTGTTGATGGTTCTCGAGGTGCGTCCTCGGCTGAGTGGAGTCACTTGCGGGAGTGGCTTCACGCCCTAGTTTCGCCCTTCGTGGAACCCGCCACGGAAGGGGATGTGCACATTAATGGACAGGGTTGTCGCTCGTATGATGAGCGGGGCTTAGGTGGGAACGGCTGCGGTCCCCCACTGGCAGGACTGGTCCAGTGGACAGTCAGTGACAGGTTTGGTTGGATTATGGTGATTGTGGTTGAGACTGATATCGTTGTTTGTGTTGTTATTTGTAGTTGCCATTGTCTTGTCTTGTCTCAGTACTGACCTTGTGTGGTTGTTTGTTTGTTATGTGTCTGCCGTGATCCCTTATGGTGAGCAGTCGGTCTTAGCAGGTGCTGGTGTTGGTGATAGCTGGAGTCCGGGCAGGGATGAGTCCTCACGAGATTTGTTCATAGTATAGAGTAGCTTCTGAGTTGTACCTTTTTATATCGTCTTTTGGTTTGAATCACTTGTAATATAACTTAATAGTTCTTTTATTGACGTTTGATAATTACTTTCCTCGGGCAACCGAGATGGTAACGCCCTTATATGCTAAGGAAGGCCTAGTTAAGGCTCCTCTGAATATCGGGGTGTTACAAAGTGGTATCAGAGCGACGATTTTGGAACCTGTAACGAATAAACATAATGAACGTAGAGAGTCTAATAAAATGAACCTGGTGTATGTGTAATGGGAGCCCCGGCTGATGCTAGATTTTGGGTGAGTAGGCGCCCTCATTTCAAAATCTTGGCCCCATGATACTTAAGCCAGTCACATGGGATGGGAATGTGGAGTTCGTGTGTCTATGTGTGCTAGGTATGTTAATTGTGCCGGAGCTACCTCCGGTTAAGTTTAGATTAGAATTAATAGAGGTGTGATAGTAATGTTTGGGCCGAGTATGGTAACCATTGACGAGATTATTGAAGCTCGTTGGATGATTAGTGAGCTTATAGGATAGCTAGGAGTTATGTGACGAGATTATACGTCATGGAGATGCGTGAAAGTGTGAATTTGAATGTGTAATATGAATAGCAAACACGTAGGTGTTTGTCATAAAATTAATGATGGCGGAAGTTGTAAGTGAACTTGTAGATCCTACCGTGATGACTATAATGATAATTATAGTGTAGATGAGTAATGACCCGAATCAAGTATGTGGTAATGTGTTTATGTTTTGCTATTCAGTTGAAATTTTTCCGCTGCGTAATAGTTGATTTATGCAAAATAAATTACTTATGATAGAATGTGAAACATGGTAGATTAAGTTGTTTTGAAAAGTATGCATTTAGGTAATATGTAAAAGAATGAATTAGTGTTAATTATACGTTTCAATTTGAGGTAGACACGAGTTTAGTAATAGCATGTAAAGTAAGTTTAAATGTAATAAAATGACACGGCTAGGTTTATACATAACTCGGTGACAGGTAGACCGAGTTGGGTAAATTGTATAACGAAACGTGATATGTCTCTTAGTTATTGAAGAGTTGTATTTTGTGTGATAATGGTTTTAAAACGTGATTGAATGCGATAATTAGTGTCGAATTCCGAACTTAGTTGGAATCGACACGTGGTGTTGTTTTTGCAGGAATCTTTAAGTTACTTCGTATTTTAGATCGAGTACGTAACTATACTCGACCGAGTGCGAGTGCTTACTTGACCGAGTAGACCTCACTCGATCTAATTAGGAAGCTATGATGTCGGGATGTGGGAAAATTTCCGCAGTTACTCGATGATTTAGCTCCTACTCGATCGAGTAGGGTGGTACTCGATCGAGTACCCCAGGCACTCGATCGAGTAGGTTACTGTACAGTGATTTTTACGGGTTTTCTTAAAACCCTTAATCTTCCTATTTCTACTCCTTATTCCTCTATAACTCGACACTCTTACACCTAATCACTCTAAATTCCTTATTTCCTCTCAAATCCTCTCATTCTTTGGGTTAGTAGTGAATCTTGGGGGTTAATTTCTTAGTTTAATTCCGTTTCTCTACTTTGTTCATCAATCAAGGTATGCTATTCTTCCTAATGTACATGGTTATTGCTTTGAATGTGTTAAAATAATGTAATAATCTGAAATTTTCGATTATAATGACCAATCTGATGCTTTTAATTGTTGAAACATGATTCACATGCCTTCTTTCCATGTTTGTTGGTGATTATATGCTGTAAATTAGATTAGAAATTGCAATAGTTGAACCCGAAATTCCTAGGGTTTCCAAATTGAAATCGATTTTGATTGTTTTATGATGATTAGATAGTAGAATTGAGCCTCAAGTATTGTTTATAGTATGTTGGAGGATAGATTTTGATGATTTTACCCTTAGAAAGTTGCCTTAAAACTCCGTCTTAAAAGTGCCTTAAATGGAAATTCGTGATTTATAACTGAAAATTTATGTTGTAATTGACAGTATAAGCATGAATTGAACTTCAATATGCTAATAGAAACGATGATTGATGAATATATGTCGAAATTTTCACAGCTGTAAAGACCGTCTGAAAAAAATTTTAATTGAGTTGTTTTTACATAATAAGTGAAGGGTGATATTGATTAGTCATAAATTATTTATTCTCTTGAACTAGTAATATGTAATTAGCAATGTAAATGGAACGACCTTTAGAAGCATGCTAGGATATTCGAATTGCTGGGTATATGTGTTCACATGCTAAATTTTTGTAATTCTGGTTTATAAGAAACTACAAACTGAGACTATATGTAAAAAAATTGAGGACACCATTGATGAAATGTGTGTACCTATCTGAACATCTAAGTTTAATGATATAATTTATGTGCTTCGAATATGGAACTAGTTGATGAGTTAGTGAACTTGCTAAGTATATAGGACTCGAATTGTATGAAGAATATGCCTACATGTTTTATACAAATTGTTTGAACTTGTATGTTAAAACCCTAGAGACTGCTAATGAGCATGTATACTTATCTTAATATTCAAGTTTAATAGCATGAATTATGTACTTCACATGTCAAAATTTGTTGGAAAATTGTGTGCTTAGCTGGGTATGTGAATTCAAATTACATGAAACAAGTGTTTGGATGTTTATACAAGTTGTTTGGACTTATGCCTAAAACAGATGCCGAGACTGAACCTTGGGATTCGCCAAAGTAAGCGGGGGAGGGGTGACCCACTTGAGACAGGGGAGGGGAGCGGGCCCGTGGTACCCGCGGTCCCCGAATACCCTACAGTTGTGTTTGTTGACTTCAAGCAAAGGGAGCGTTTTGTAGCTTTACAAAAACGCAAGATGAGACCTACAAAGTGTATTGACACCGCTGTGTTAGAGGAATTGGAGATAGAGACGGATGTCCGTCACATATTCGAGACCTTGGGGTTTACGGGTTTGTACCGGCTGAGGAAGCACACTTACCCCTTCCTTACCCTAGAATTCATGAGTTCCTTTAACTATGACCCATGGGTCGATGTTATTGAGTTTAGATTGATGAATACCAGTTTTCTGTTAACCATGGATTTGTTTGCCTCTCACCTTGGGTTGGCCAAGCCTCCCAAGGGCTCCATTACCGACATTCCAGCTGAGTGCGGCGTTTGCCGCCTAATGCCTTGCGTGACTGGGAAGCAAGCTCCCACCTCGAGCAATATGCTGATTAATGATGTTCAGCATATTACTTTGAGGGTCTTTCTCCGTTCTCTCTCGAACCTCCTCTATGACCGAAAGGATATTAGTAAGTTGAATAACCATGAGGTCCTGCTTTTGATGTCGTACCTCAATCCGGAGCGGGCCAAGAAAGTGGTCTTTAATGCTCCTTCTATAGTTTGCGCTGCCCTTGCCTTGATGGCTTCTTCTCCTTCTCGGTACCTGAGCTGTGGTGCCATTGCCACTCGGTTAGCTGAAAAGCTAACCTCCTTCGAGGCTTCTTCAGCGTACGTGCCTCTAGCTACCCCTGTGCCTACCATGGATCGTGAATACTACCTCGACCTGAAATGGTTGAGAACATTGGCTGACGGTAGCCTATCATGGAGAGTGTATGGCATGAGTTGGATGAAGATTCCAGCTCCTGAGCACCTCCCAGCCACAGAGCCCTTAGAGCCGGCAGTGGTGACTGTGGATGTGGACGATGAGGAGGAGGATGAGGATACACCCCGCCAGCTGCAGACCTATCTCATCGACGGCGACATTCTCGATGAGATGCCGGAGCCGACGAAAGGTGAGAATGCGGGAGTTCGGGCGGTGGAGAGACCCAGAGTGGTGAGGGGACCCCGTCGAGTGAGGGAGAGGGCCCCGGAGGCTAGGCCACAGCCGGTAGTACCACCACAGCAGCAGCAGCCCTTCCCATGCTACCCTTACCTTGACACCCCGGAGACGCGATCCGATTACAGCGAGAGAGAGTGTCATCTACCTTGACACTCCGGAACGTGCACGAGATGGCGTACACTCAGGGGATAGGGACCGAGGGACCGCATCCAGTCTGGTGGAGTGGAGTTGGGAACTACTCGGGGGTTTTCCATTCCTACGGGGTGGAACAGTCGACGTGGGGGGCGCCTCAGTCCTTCCCTTACGGAGGCTTGACCCCATGGTACGTGGGCCCGGGAGCAGGAGCAGGAGGTGATGCGGGAGTAGGTTCATCAGGTGCGGGTATGGCTGGAGGTGGTGGTGGTGATGATGAGGTGATGTTTGAGCAGCAGCAGCAGCAGGAGTGACACTCCTTGTTTCTATCTTCATTCATGATCGTTAGTGGTAGTTGTTGTTGGTAGTATAGTTAGATTTTCGGTTGTGTTAGTTGGAACTTTATTTATGAACTTGTATTGTTAGGCCATAAGGCCGGATTTACTACTTTTACCTTTGACAGGATGATGGAGAGTCGGGGCATCAGCCCGACTCAGTTTATATGACAATCATGTCTATATATGTTGGTCTATGACGAGTTGTGTAGGGTACTTAACCTGCAGGTACTCGACAGAGTACCCCACACTCTATCGAGTAGCTGCAGGAAGGAAAGAAAGGAAGCATTCTGATCTCGGGCTACTCGATCGAGTAGCCAAGACACTCGATCGAGTAGCATGGCACTCGATCGAGTACCGCTACATACTCGATCGAGTAGCACTGTTACAGGAGGTTTTTGAAAATTAAAAATTTTCAATTGTTTTATAATTACGATTTTAATGTTTAAAGTAGTTGTGAGTACGTAGTAACACCTTTGAACCGTTAATTTCATATGTTACAAGTCATGATTGAAGTTTTATAAGCGTATTTGTCACAATTAGTAAGGCGGTAATAATTTCTTGTTGCTTTTATTTTGTATGCGCCTTTTTACGATCTATTTATCGGAGTTGTAGCTTCTCGTACATTTGTGCATACCATATTAATATATGTTATCAATCGGTAGCTAGCTATTCCGGTGACGTGTGTATGATTTTAATTTAACGAGTGTATAATTAGTGAGTAATGTCCATAATAAACAATACGGTTTTCTTTAATGATTAAGATACAAATAATAAGTAATACGCGTTGGTATTTGGGTGGTGAACTTCGGGGACGAAGTTCCTTTTTAGAGGGGAAGAGTAATGTCGCGGAATAAAAAGGTTGTTTTTGAATAATGTTTTGCTTGTTTATAACGTTGTTGGTTTGTAATGTTGTTGGTATCATGTAGGAATAATGTTTTGCTTGTTTATAACGTTGTTGGTAGTTGTTTAGAATGTTGTTGATGTTATGATCTGCTTTAGCATAACGAATTACCTTAGTCCTTTAAAGTGAGAGTGGTTGTATGTTTCAAAAGATGGTTATGATGGAATCACGTTGCCAAGTAGCATGGTGGTAGTAGTCACACCACATGAAAGTTGATGGGAGACATGTTCTCGATTGACAGTTTAATAGTTGTTAATGTATGTTGGGAGATCGTGAGTGACGATTCGCATTGCGCGTCGGAGGTTGTACGTACATATATATAAAATAAAGGTTAACTGTGATTAAGCTTGCATGATAGTAATAAGAGTCTTTAGATGTATGTATAGACGGTGATGATGACGACATGGGGGGGGGGGGGGAGTGATATTTCCAGAGAGTAGTGGGTTGAGCGGGAAGATGGATGAAGTCGTGTAGTTTTCGTGTCTCAATCGGGAGATAGGTGAGGTGAACTTCGGGGATGAAGTTCTTTTTAAGGGGGGAAGATTGTAATACCCGTCCTTTTAGGGACCCGTTGACCATCGTTGACTGACCTTGGGAACGAGAATAGCCTTAGAGTTAAGTGCCGAGGTCATCTGGAGTTGAGTTGAAAGAGTGGTACTCGATAGAGTAGAGGCTACTCGATCGAGTAGCTAGGTTACTCGATCGAGTAGGGGGTTACTCGATCGAGTATGTTGGGTACTCGATCGAGTGCCCAGTTTCCAGCGAGGGTTATATATCGCGTTTTGTTAGATCCGCATACCACTTCCGCCACTTTCCTCCTATCCTTCAGTCGCCTCTTTCCCTTCCCTTCACCTCAAAACCTCCATGGATGTCTTTTGGAAGATTCTTGTGCCTAGGAGAGCGCCTCTTGAGTCGGGTAGCGGTCTTTTGCCTTGTCTCTCCCTATAGGTATGTCACAATCATCATCCGTGTCTTTGTCTCTTTAGTTAGGGTTTGCTTGTTAGTAATAGATGTTTGTATGGTGGTAATAGGTTTTGCTTGGTCGCTGGATGTGTTGTCTGTCAGCGTGGATTGGTTGCGGTTGCTTAAAGGTAGGTTCGCCTACTCAGTTGCTGTAGATCGTCTAGTGTGTCGGTCGTTGTGATAGTATTGTGGTTGCTTGACATAGTAATTGAATTGTGTTATGGTTGTGGTTGTGATCGTTGTTGATGGTTCTCGAGGTGCGTCCTCGGCTGAGTGGAGTCACTTGCGGGAGTGGCTTCACGCCCTAGTTTCGCCCTTCGTGGAACCCGCCACGGAAGGGGATGTGCACATTAATGGACAGGGTTGTCGCTCGTATGATGAGCGGGGCTTAGGTGGGAACGGCTGCGGTCCCCCACTGGCAGGACTGGTCCAGTGGACAGTCAGTGACAGGTTTGGTTGGATTATGGTGATTGTGGTTGAGACTGATATCGTTGTTTGTGTTGTTATTTGTAGTTGCCATTGTCTTGTCTTGTCTCAGTACTGACCTTGTGTGGTTGTTTGTTTGTTATGTGTCTGCCGTGATCCCTTATGGTGAGCAGTCGGTCTTAGCAGGTGCTGGTGTTGGTGATAGCTGGAGTCCGGGCAGGGATGAGTCCTCACGAGATTTGTTCATAGTATAGAGTAGCTTCTGAGTTGTACCTTTTTATATCGTCTTTTGGTTTGAATCACTTGTAATATAACTTAATAGTTCTTTTATTGACGTTTGATAATTACTTTCCTCGGGCAACCGAGATGGTAACGCCCTTATATGCTAAGGAAGGCCTAGTTAAGGCTCCTCTGAATATCGGGGTGTTACATCCTTAGGTACTTAAGAATGTTCTTGACAGCCATCCAATGTGATTCACCTGGATGCTGTTGGAATCGACTTGTCATACTCAATGCATATATATGCCACGTCCGGACGTGTGCATATCATGGCATACATGATTGATCCTATAGCCGAAGCATAAGGAATCCGGGTCATGCGCTCTTTCTCTTCCGGTGTCTCTGGTGCCTGAGACTTGCTCAAATGCACCCCTGGAGCCATAGGAAGAAACCCCTTTTTGGAGTTAGTCATGCTGAATCTCTCTTGGATCTTGTCTATGTAAGACTCCTGACTGAGAGATAACATCCGACGTGATCTATCTTGATAGATACGGATGCCCAAAATTCTTTGTGCCTCACCCAGATCTTTCATCTGGAAATGGTTCTTCAACCATACTTTTACCGAAGTTAAGAGAGGTATGTCATTCCCAATCAGGAGTATGTCCTCAACATACAATATTAGGAAGACAATCTTGCTCCCACTCGACTTGATATATAGACATGGTTCCTCGACCGATCGAGTAAATCCATTTTCTTTTATCACTTGGTCGAATCGATGATTCCAACTCCGAGAAGCTTGCTTAAGTCCATAAATGGAACGCTTAAGCTTGCACACTTTCTTAGGATGTTCAGGATCGATGAAACCTTCGGGTTGTACCATGTACAACTCTTCCTCCAAATAACCGTTTAAGAAGGCGGTTTTCACATCCATCTGCCAAATTTCATACTCATGAAAAGCGGCAATCGCTAAGATAATCCGAATGGAACGCAGCATGACTACGGGTGCAAAGATTTCATCGTAGTGCAAACCTGGCACTTGGGTGAAACCTTTAGCAACTAGTCGTGCTTTATAGATATCTTGTTGACCTTCCACAGAATGCTTTATCTTGTAAAGCCATTTGCATTGAAGGGGACGAACCTTAGCGGGTAAGTCAACAAGATCCCATACGTTGTTCTCATACATGGAGTCCATCTCGGATTGCATGGCCTCAAGCCATAGCTTTGAGTCGGAACTAGTCATGGCACCTTTATAGGTTGCGGGTTCACTACTCGTTAAGAGTAGAATGTCATCTATGTCATGTTCCTCGACCATACCAATGTATCTGTCCGGAGGAATAGAGACTCTGCCCGACCTCCTAGGTTCCTCAGGAATATTAACCGCAGCCGGGATTGAAGGAACTGGTTCCTCCAATGGTTGCTCGGCATTTGGTTCTGGAATCTCTAACAGCTCGAAGGTTCTATTACTCTTCGCGTTCTCGAGAAACTCCTTCTCTAAGAATGTCGCACTAGCCGCAACAAATACACGTTGTTCGGTTGGCGAATAGAAGTAATGACCAAATGTTCCTTTAGGATAACCTATAAAGTATGTCTTGACCGATCGCGAGCCGAGCTTATCTCCGTGGCTCCACTTGACATAAGCCTCGCAGCCCCAAACCCGTATAAAGGACAAGTTAGGGACCGTTCCCTTCCATAGTTCATATGGAGTCTTGTCAACAGCTCTAGACAGACTTCGGTTAAGTATTAGAGCGGTGTGTGAAGAAGAGCATAACCCCATAATGAATCAGGCAATACGGTGTGACTCATCATGGATCGAACCATATCAAGTAGTGTTCGATTTCTCCGTTCGGACACACCATTCAACTGTGGTGTTCCAGGAGGAGTTAACTGTAAGACAATCCCACAGTCCTTAAGGTGTTGATCAAACTCGTGTGAAAGATACTCGCCACCACGGTCTGACCGTAGTGTTTTGATCTTTCTACCCAGTTGGTTCTGTACCCGATTCTGGTATTCTTTGAATTTCTCAAAGGACTCACTTTTGTGCTTCATTAAGTAGACATAACCATATCTACTTAAATCGTCCGTGAAAGTGATAAAATACCTATAGCCTTCTCGTGCGGTGATTGACATAGGTCCACACACATCCGTATGTATGAGTCCTAATAGGTCAGCAGCGCGCATTCCAACACCTTTGAAGGAAATTCGAGTCATCTTACCAATGAGACATGATTCACACGTGCCAAATGATTGAAAATCAAAGGCCGAGATAGCTCCATTCTCGTATGAGCGTTTAACGCGTTTCTCATTAATGTGTCCCATACGGCATTGCCATAGATAAGTTTGATCTTTGTCACCAACCTTTAACTTTTTATTCATTACGTGCAATATTTCGGTGGTCTGATCTAAAACATAAATTCCATTCATGGAGACGCCTTGCTATAAATCATATCGTGTAATGAGAAAATGCGGCTATTATTCTCTATTACAAATGAAAAACCAAGTTTGTCAAGTGCGAAACCGAAATAATGTTTTTGGATAGACTGGGTACATAATAGCGATTATATAAAAATAACTCAAATCCGCTAGGAAGCTGGATCACATATGTTCCCCTCGAGACGGCAGCCACTCGTGCTCCATTCCCGACACGGAGGTCCACCTCACCCTTTACGAGGGGTTCGATGTTTGAGCCCCGCACATGATTGCACTGAGATGAGAACCACAACCGAGTATCTAGTACCCAAGTTCCGTAACTTGCGTGGTTAATCTCAATCATATGAATAAAAGAAGAAGAAGTAGACATACCAACAGGAGTAACGCGACCTGCTTTTATGTCCTCATGGGATACATGACATGTACGCCTCCAATGCCCAGTCTTGTGGAAATGGTGGCATTCCATGTTACCGGTCTTGCTCTTTGCCGCCCCTGATGAGGTGCTCGACTCACCAGGCCCACTCTTACCTGATCCCGACTTCTTAAACTTCGGTTTGCCTACTGCTAGGTCTGCCTGAGCTTTGCCCTTACCCTTGCCCTTGTTTGACACAACGAGATCATCCTGTTTCATGCTCCCACTAAACTTCATGTCCTTCTCGGTCTGTACGAGAAGGGAGTGTAGTGCATGAGGACTTTTCTTCAAATCATTCATATAGTAATTGGCTCTAAAGAGCGCAAAACCATCGTGGAGTGAATGAAGCATGCGGTCAGTCACGATGTTCTCGCTGATCTTGCAATCAAGTGCCTCCAGTTTCTCGACATTCTCAATCATGCTGAGAATGTGTGGGCTAACCGGTTGGCCCTTCTGGAGTTTCGCCTCAAAGAAGCGACATGTATGCTCATAGGTCACGATTCTCGGTGCTTTCGAGAATTCCTTAGTGAGCGTGGTGAAAATCTTGTTTGCACCTTGGGCTATGAAGCGTTTCTGCAAATTGGATTCCATTGCAAAAATGAGTACGTTTTTAATCGCACCCGCTTCCATGACGAAATCGCTATACTTGGCGATCTCGTTAGCTCCAGCCGTGGGGCCTGGGTTTGACGGGATGGGCTCTACCAGATATTTGAGCTTCCCGTCAGCAATGGCAGCATTCCGTAATGCCGCCTCCCATTCCGCGAAGTTTGATCCATCATTCTTCAGTCGCGTAGACTGATTTATGAAGATCCGAAGCCAGGACTCACGGTCCAATGTGGCACTTGGCATTGGGTCGTCTGTACGGCCAGCCATTTTGTTATTAGCAGTTCAAATGATCGTGTTCTACACTGAAAAAGAAAGGAAAAACAAAACGAAATAAGCAACTCATCGAGGTGATTTAAGTCTATTTAACATTCATTTTAACGCGTAGACTCATTGCACTTGTATAATCGATCAACCTCAAGAATTATACAAATGATCCCAAGACTCAATTTCCGTAAATTGATAAGCCAACTGTTTGACTAGTTCTACCGTTAGAACTCTTGGTCGATAGATTTCCGGAAATCCTATCTTTAGTCCACCATAGTCACAGGATCGTACGAGTGACCATAGTGTTGAGATAAAATAAGTCAATCAGTTCCAACTTACCCGACGTAGAAGGGGTCATATTATGCCTACCGACGAAGAAGGGATTCATTGGAGTTTGACCTATAAAGACTATTCTCAATTTTTGGTTATACGAGGAAGATCCCATCAACTTAGTTTTAATTCATTTTAAGTGAACGAAAAACTAGCATTGCGTGTATGAATTAACTTAGGTGATGTCTTATTGAAGCCGTGTGACATCTGTATGTCAAAGAAAACTAACGCGTAACCTCTATATGAGTCAGTTTTCATGCAAATATTAGGTGGTTTGGTTTTAGGCGGAATATGATGCAAACTATCGTTACGAAGAAAACATAAAAGAATGCAAAACGTAAATAAAAGTCCTAGTGTGGCCTATCCTAGCAAAATGAACATAATACAACTTTGGAATCCACTGTTGGACCCGAGAAGCTTGTCTTGATGTTCCATCTTGATCCATGCAGCGGGAGTGAGCATCCGATCTCCATCTTTGGTCTTCTTAAAATTACAATTTAAAAATTACAAAATATAAACCTATTTACATTCTAAATGAAAAACTGTAATTACAAGGAAAAATCAAAACGGAGATGCGAGATCTCAAAATACAACCAAGACCGTGTTCCATCATTACGGTAACACGTTCTACTAAGGCCACACTAAGTTACAACCGTTTGTAAAAATAAATACGTAATAAAAAACATTCATGGCATTCAAAAGTAACGATAAATAAAAGATGCATCAACTAAAACTAAATTTCTTCGTGACATAATTCCGTAATTATGTTAAATTTATCCAAACCACCTTTTAACGATTAAAATTATGTGACAAAACCGCTTCTATCAACTTAATTTTAATTCATGATAATCCGTTACTTTAAATTGCTTTAAAATAACTAAATGGTACGTGAGTGAACCGTTTCACTATCAAGCGACTGTACAACATCCGTATAATGTACATATTATGGCCAAAAATAAGCGAATTTTTTTTTTATTACGGCTGCTATTACTGAGAGCAAAAAAAAAAATTCCAGCGGTTCAATATTTCAGCGCGGCCATAAACATCGTGAAATCGATTGAACAAAACAAAACCAATTGCAATTTTGATCTAATTCGTATAAAATTAAATCTACAATTGATAAAACTTTAACATATTGCTATAAAGACCGATTATAATAACAATATGCAAAAACAAAACGAAAACAAAATCGATCACCCGTGAACAGTAGCATGTCACGGTTTTCAAGAAGAAAAAAAAAACAGAAAACAGTCGTGAGCATTTCAGTTCGGCCGAACGGTTTTCAAGGCAAAAAAAATTATCGATTCAAATCGTTTTATGAAAATCACAATGAAAAATTTACGTGGCCTCGCTCTGATACCACTTGTGGGGTAATATCCGAATAAAACCCTTAAAATTAAGGACTATAACGCAATTTTAACATGTGATTAATTGTCATAAACGAAAAAAAAAACAAGAGAAACGATGAAGGAATAAGAATCAACCTTGGGTCCTGTGAATATCGGCCTAAGAACAGAAATCAAAATAGATTTCCTCCTAATCGTTGCACCCAAGACCGTCTGAGACTATGCCCCTTGTGCTAGAAATTACTCTCTAATTGCCTTGCAATATTGAGAGAGTTTTGTGAGTTTTTCTGATGTGAGATATAGGTTTTCCGAGAGAAATGCTCCAAAAACCTAATTTTTGTGCAAATGAAATGAATTAGGTCAAAAGGAGAGAAGGGCTCTCCTTTTGTCTACCTCGGCCAAACCGTGAGCTCTAGGGGGGAGTGGGCTTTCCACTTTCTCCTTATTTAACTCGTGGTCCGACTCGTTTTGCTAAAATGTATATGACGGGTTTTAATTATAAATCGTCATTGCACTAACTGTGGAGGACACCAGCCCCAACAGAGGCCAGTGGTGAAAGCCCCTGGCCCTGTGGCTCCTCCTACACAGCCTCCTGCATTAGTGGAGCCAGTGCCTGAGACTCCTTTTGGTGGTCCTACTCATCATGACTTGTCTCTGATACCTATTGCTAGCCCTATTCTTCAGGTCACTAGGCAGGAACTGGTGCACCACCCTTCTACCAGTCCTAGCAAAACTTATGCTGAGGCTGTGTCACCAACTAAGGATAAGGGGAAGAGTATTGATCATGTGTCTGTGGATGGTGGAGAATCATCTTCTAGTGCTAATGGATAAGTTAGGCTTTTGGAATGTTCGTGTAATGAATAATCCAAATAAACAGCTAGACATTAAGAGATTTTTTTATCAGAATAAGGTTGGTTTATTTGGTTTAGTTGAAACTAAAATAAAAGAGCATGACTTCTTAAATGTTCTACATAGGTTAGGTCATTACTGGGAGGGAGTTAATAATAATAGTCAACATCCTGGAGGAAGAGTTTGAATAATGTGGCTTCCACAGTTATTTTATATCCATCTTCTTGCTAGTTCAGACCAGCATATTACTGTTGAAGCTACTGAAATTAGCTCTGGAGATTCTTTTTGGTATACTGTGGTTTATGGATTCAATTCTGAAGGGGAGAGGCAGGGTTTATGGAGTCAACTCAACAATCTTAAAGATAATTGCTCTAAACCTTGGTGCATATGTGGTGACTTTAATTCCTTGCTTAATTATAATGAGAGGCTTGGGAGTGATGTGACTTGGAATGAAATTAGAGAGTTTAGGCAGTGTGTGAGTTATTGTGATGTTACTGATATTCAAGCTTATGGTTCCTTCTTTACTTGGAACAATAAGCAGGATCCATCCACAAGGGTTTTCTCTAGAATTGACAGATTCATGGTTAACATTGATTGGATGCTTCTTTATCCTGATAGCAAGGCATATTTCATGAATGAAGGCAATTTTGATCACTGTCCCTGCATTGTTTCTAGGAAACCTGATACCCCTGCTAGGAAACCTAGCTTCAGATACTTCAACATGTGGAGTCTTGACCCTCAGTTTTAGGAAATTATTCATCATGAGTGGAATAGATCTGTGGTTGGGGTCAAAATGTATCAAGTGGTTACTAAACTTAGAAATTTAAAGAAACCACTGAAGCTTCTTAATAAGAATAAATTTTCTGATGTGGAACGCACTGCTGATATGGCTAGACTTGTGTTGGATGATCTGCAATCCCAGCTCCATCAGAACCCTCATGACACTCATCTCAGTCTTGCTGAAAGAGAGGCTGCTGCTTCATATGACACCTTACAGAAAGCAAAAATTAGCTACCTGAAACAAAAGTCCAAAGCTGATTGGTTGCAAGGGGGTGATGAAAACTCCAGGTATTTTCATAGTCAGATAAAACAGAGACAAATTCAGAACAAAGTTTTCCAGATTAAAGATGTTCATGGGAGTCTTCATCAGAACCCTCAAGATATTGAAAGTGCATTCTTAGAGTATTATGAAGGTCTTTTGGGAACTAGCAAGCCTACTACTAAAGTTCATAAAGCCACTGTTAGATCTGGTAAAGTAGTTGATGCTTCCTTGGCTAATATTCTTTTACAGCCTGTGACTTGTGAGGAAATTAAGGATTGTTTCTTCTCTATTCCTGCTTCTAAAAGCCCTGGTCCTGATGGGTTTAATAGTCAGTTCTTCAAGGACTCTTGGGACATGGTGGGGCATGGAATTTATGATGCTATTAAGGACTTTTTCTCTAATGGCAAACTCCTCAACCAGCTCAATACTACCAATATTACTCTTATCCCAAAAGTCAGTAACCCTACAAGTGTCCTTGAATTCAGACCTATAGCCTGTTGCAATACTATATACAAGTGTATTGCTAACTCCTTTGCAACAGGTTGGGTAAGGTCTTACGTGATCTTGTGAGTGTAAATCAAGGGGGCTTCATTAAAGGAAGAAATATTGTTGAGAATGTCCTTATTTGCCAGGACCTTGTGAGGCTATATAATAGGAAAGCTGCCTCCCCCAGGTGTCTTGTCAATATTGACCTAAGGAAGGCTTATGATAGTGTTGAGTGGGACTTCCTCTCTCAGATGCTCCATCACCTCAAGTTCCCTAAACAGTTCATTGGGTGGATTATGAGTTGTGTTTCTTCTCCTACTTATTCCTTGACTCTTAATGGAAATTCTTTTGGTTTTTTCAAAGGCAAACGTGGGCTTAGACAAGGTGATCCTCTATCCCCACTCCTCTTTACTATTTGTATGGAGTACCTCTCCAGGATCCTCAATGTTGTAGGGCAACAAGATGATTTTAGATTCCACCCACTGTGTGGTCATTTGAGACTGAACCATCTCTTATTTGCTGATGACCTTCTTCTCTTCTCTAAAGGCACTGATACTTCTATTATGTGGCTCCTAAGGGCTTTTGCTACCTTCTCAGCAGCCTCTGGGTTATGCCTCAACAAAGAGAAGACTGAAATTTATTTTAATGGAGTTCTACCTCAGACTGTGGAGGCTATTTTGCAGGTTTCTGGTTTTAAGAAGGGCTCCCTTCCCTTCAAGTATTTGGGGGTTCCTATCTTGTCTAAGAAGCTCACTAAAACTGAGGGAAGGAAACTAATGGATAAGATTACTGCTAGGATTAGATCTTGGGGGGCTAATCATCTGTCTTATGCTGGTAGACTCACCTTGGTTACCTCATTTTTACAGTCCCTGCATTTTTATTGGTCTACTATCTTCTTAATTCCTAATGGCATAATGAATAGGATTGATAGTCTGTGTATGAATTTCTTATGGGGGGGGGGAGGATGCTTACTTACGGGCCCCAGCAGTGAGCTGGGATAATTGCTGCCTGCCCAAAGTTGAAGGTGGATTGGGGATCAAGCACTCAAAAAATTGGAACAAGGCTTTGCTTGGGAAGTATGTGTGGTGGATTTCTTCCAAGAAAGATCATTTGTGGGTGAAGTGGATTTCTCACGTCTATTTGAAGGGTACTCATTGGACCAACTATAATCCCCCTCCTGATTGTAGTTGGTCTTGGAAAAAAATTGCACATCTTATGAGCATCTTTGGACCTGCTTACTCTGCTGATTGCTGGATGGGGAAGTAGGCTGCCTACACTGTTAAATAGGGGTACAACTGGTTAAGGGGGCCTAAGCCTGAAGTCAGTTGGTGGAGAGTTTGCTGAAACTCTATGAATGTCCCTAAAGCTTCCTTTATTTATTGGGCTGCTGTCCTAGGTAGATTACTTACTAAAGATCGTCTTGCTCGTATGGGAGGTGCCTCTGATCTTAGATGCTTTCTGTGTTACAGTCAAGATGAATCTCATGACCATCTCTTTTTTGAATGTGTTTATACTACCAGATGTGTGCAGTTATTGCAACAAAAGCTTCAATTCTCTTTTGATCCTCGTGGACTTGTCAGCTGGTATAGAAGAGGGAGAAGGAATAGTCTTTTGGTGAGAAGGATCACCAGTGCTTGTTATATTCAGTTGGTCTATCTTATTTGGCAGGAACGTAACAAAGCAAGATTGTACTCCAAAGTCACTCAAACTGGCCTTATTGTTACCCAAGGAATTCAGTCTGTGTGCACTCGGTTCAGAACTCGAAACAAATCTGCTATTACTAGAGAAGATGCTGCTTGGCTCCAACATTTGACACATTAGATTGTTAGTACGACAGTTTTGTTTATACTTGATAGATACTAGTTTGTAATCAGTCACATATACGAACTTTTTGTACTCCTTTGTTGATGATTAATATACTTAACCTTTCCCAAAAAAAAACATGCATTATCTTTTTATCGAGTTTATCGACCGTGTCAATTACAATTATCGTAGTTCACCGCTTTAGTTCACTTAAAACGTGATAGATAATAAATTGACATGACCTCTCGCTAAAATAAACAATTGAGACTTAGCCTTACCAAAAATTAGAAACCCATGAAGTACCAGTTTCGCAAGGGAGTTGAGCCGGCTTTACCGTAAGACAAACCTTGTTACGTTGGTGAAGTGGGTGATAAATGTCTATCCACCGAATTCATGTTGATAAGGGATGAATCGGTCCTACCGTGCCCAAGTTGATGTGGATTTGGATCATGGACACATTTATTCGAAATTTGGATTGAGCTCAACGGAAGTATTCGTGACCGTAGTCGCATGTGTTCCGGGCTAAAGATAAATATTAATGTAATTTTATCGACCAAGAGTTCTAAAAGTAGAATCGATTAAAGAGTTAATCCACCGAGTTATATTGATAAGGGATGAATCGGCCCTACCGTGCCCAAGTTAATATGAATTAGGATCTTGGAATCACTTATTGTAGTTGGGTAGAGGTCACTACATAAATGCTCATATCTTGTTAAATTATTTACAAGTATTAATATAACGATAAATGTAAAGTTTTCCACTATTCCGTTATTATTTTGTTCTATTTCTTTACCACAATTTTTATACGATATCATTTCGATTTTCGATTCAAATCTCCATTAGAACATCGTAACTAAAGACAAATATGAATTTTCTTCTAAAAACCTTGTATTATCCATTGTAAGGATCTCTTGTGAAGAGTATAGATAAAAGTTATACGTGATCAAAAGGGTTTTTGATTCTTGACTAACATATCTACTTACAATAAATTGTTTCTCATATGCTTAATTGAGTTAAGTACTTTGAAAGGTTACATCATTTTGGTACCTAGATTTGCTGGAAATCAAAATTAACCAAAATACCGCAACCACTTCAATGAAAGTTTTAAGACTAAACGAACGAATGAAGAGTAGTCTTCATGAATTCAATTTTGCTTCTCAAAGCAAAGACTCATTGAAATGAGTGGGAGCATTCTCTTAAACCGTTAGGAAAATGATAAGGTTTTAAAGAAGTAAAATTAGAATGGAATTGATACAAGGTAATGTTAAAAGTAACGTTATTGAGAATAACAATACTAAACCTATCAATCCCGACCGATAAAGTTTCCATTGTCTTAATTGTTGGACGCTAGAAAGGAAACTACCCCAAATTATTGAAGAATCAACAAGTTAGTTGTGGGACATCTAACGGGACCTTCTTCTTTAAATGTTTATTTGATTAACATAAATTTTTCTAGTACTACTTCGTCAATATTAGAAACCGGTGGTGGTTTTCATCATTGTACTTGATACATAGGATGATTAGAATATGACGACTAGCAACAATGATGTTGAGAGATAGAGTCATTGTGTAATCAATCTAGTTTTGGGTTTATAGTTGAACTTAATTATGACTATTAAGTGCATAAACTCTAAATAAGAATATAAACTTGTTAAGATACAAAAGAGGTTTCACTTTTGTGACCCTATACACCATGATTTGATGTATGGCTAGCCCATTATCAAAGGTGATTATATTCTAAACCAAACTAGAATGATATATCATGAAGATGATACAAGACTCAAATTGGTAACCCGAGATTAAACCTTAGATTTTGGAATGATGAACGCAAAGAGTTATCGAGTACTCTTGAAACCATTAGATCTTATGGTATATGCGTATCTTGTATTCAAGGCAAGATGTCTCGTGCCTTTTTGGTTGAAAAGGAGACCGAGGTTGTAAATCATTGATCCAAAATAGGTTGATCATTTTCTTTTACCAACGATTTAAGTTGACGCTAATGTGTTCACTTAATAAGATAGATATAGAAATCTTTGAAGAAATTCAAAGAGTTCATGGAATCACGATTTAGTCGTGATGGGATTATCAAAATAAAGACTTTGATATAAGTCAAATGAAATGTGATATAGTATCACAAGTTAATCTCTCTTAGCACGCATTATGGGATAATGTGTGGTTGGATAAGAAATCAAACGCTATTCGATATGGTTTGGACTTCAATCAAGTTACCTTGAGTTACTTGAACCTTTTGGGGAATTTTATCATTTTGTCTAAATTATTTTTCCACTAAATCTAAAACGATTCATATGAGATATGAATTGGCAGGGTACCATGTTTGTAAGTTTTCAAAAGAAACAAATGCTCATTTTTCCTTATTATAATCACGAGTACAACGGGTGTGTGGCTCGTGAAGCTGTCTTTCTAAAATACAAGTTCATTTCTAGAAGACAGAGTGGGAGAAATTAATCAAAGAGCCACAAAGAATATTAAAGAGCCACAAAGAATGTTATGTCGCAAGAAACTGGTCTTTCTTGGCTACATGAGACGTTTTGTGTAAGATGTTGTTTCTTGCAAACCTAGGAGGTTAAATTCGTCACTTGTTGAAGATGATGAATTCATGCTACTTTTAAAAAAGTAAAGAGCTTATAACTTACAAAGAAATTGTTTGATTCAAGTTGATTACTTCTGGAAAGTAATGAACATATGACTTACATGAGAATGTTTAAGTCACAACTCAATGCAAGGCTTAGAGCCATGAAAATCCAAAATAAAAGGCTTGATTAGTGACAAAGGGTTTTGCACTAATAAAGAGAGATTTCAAAGCTTGATTGGTTGCAAAGGGTTTTGCACTAGTTGAAATGCTTAAGTCTATCTGGATCTTCTTAGGAATTGTGTTTCATTATGATTATATACATATAGCAAGTGAATCTAAAACCCACTTCTTCAATTAGAAGGAATGTATTCAATACATGTTATGAGTTTTACAGATTCTAACAATCCTAAGATAATGTGCAACTTAAGAGATGTTCTTGAGTAGTACATCAATGAGTTGGAATCAATGATTTGATCATGGTATAAAATTTTTCCCGATAAGTCGAGAAGTTGTGTTTATACATGAAGTTTAGTGGGAGTTACGGAAATTTTAATAGTCTTATATGTGGATGACATATTGATCATTGCGAATGATTTAAGACTTTGGAGAAATATAGTACATCTTTAATATCCGGATTTATGGAGATAAATCCACATGATATTAGCGTCAAATAAGAAGTCTTAGGTTGATAAGATTCATGACTAGTTCAATCGAATTGAACATATTTGATTGCTTCCATTTGCTTCCGCTGCTGAATCAATTAAATAGGAAATGATGTATAACACTTCATATACTTTGAGTATGATGAATTGTTTCAAATCGAATTTAAGTAATAGTTACCAAGTAAACCATAAAGATTACCCTTAAGTGCTTGCAGAAACATTAAGGATGTAATGTAAAGTGTTTTTGATGCAATTTTGTGTAAGGGTGTTACACAAGTGACAATTGACAATTGAGATTGCGCATGGTTTCCGACAAAACCATAATCAAAACACATTAGGATGGTTAAGATACCATTGTGGCTATGTTGTTTAAGAAATAGATTTTCTAGAATCGTTCTAGGCAATAAAGAACAATGAAAAATATTTACAACGGAAATTGAGTACACTTGCAATCATGAGATGTGCGAGAGGGATGGGTCCCGCACACTGTGAAAATAGTGGGAGCTATTCTAAGGCTAGAGGGCCTATGTCTTGATTGGATCTCGACACGTACTCAGAAAGTTTCGTGATGCAAATGTATACATTACAAAGGAAAACGAGTATGTAGTAAGGTTGAGTAAGGTACAAGAAGTTGATAAAACCTACTAACCAAAGCCTTCTCATAGGCTTAACATGATGAGTCATGTCATTTCAATTGAATTGAGATGAACAACTACATTCAAGATCAAACTGGATTATAGAATATGAAGTAGTAATCAAGTATTGACTACTCATATGATAATCATATTTATCATTCGAGTTTTTAAATCAGAAAACTCCTTTTATACTTTGTTACATCCAAACGGGTTGTAGAGACAATGTTGAACCCCGTTAAAGTGAACCCGGATTAACATGGTATTCGCTCATAGTCACTTATATGAAGTGACGTCTCGAAGTGACTAGAGTGTGATGCGATTGATGGCAAGTTCAAGTGCCATAGAGTCATGTGAGATGACTAGTCGATCACAGAGGCATACAGTTAGGAACACTTTGTCGGGCCTTATGACCGCTTATAGAGTTATGGCAAATTTATATAGCCTGGTCGTGGCGAGAGCTACTATAGTATTCTAATGAGTCAATTCTTTTGACTAAAGACTGTTCGCCTAAGGTTGCACAGTTTCAGATTAACTTTGATTTGTGTTACTACGACCTTCGTAAATGGGGTCAAATGGGCATATTTTGGGTTATGATGGTTGTGGCTAATCGAAGGGAATAAGTGCGATAGGAATTGTCCACCCCTTTGTCAGGGTTATAACAATATCTCAGGGCCACTCGAGGAGTAATGAACTGGAAATGCGTGGCCACGCTCGGAATGTATCCATGGTGGATAATTCCGGTCAATCGATTATTCTCGGATCGAGGAAACCACTCTCGATATGATCACTTGCAAGTACGACCCGAAAGACACCTTGCATTGAGTGGGAGATAGTAATAGGACAAGAGAATTGGTGACGCACACTTGTCGAGGACAAGTGGGAGATTGTTGGAATATGTGCCCTCCGATAATAATGCGATCACAACTGTCGATCATGATGATCACATGTTTAAATCTCATTTTAAGAATACATGTGGGATGTAAATATTTACTGTCAACTGGTCCACACATATCGGTAATGATTGGCTGACTAGAGTTTGACATTACTGTCGTGCGACGGTGGTGATCAGTTGATCCCCTTAGGTCATACCTATAGGAAAATACTCTTAATTGATTATTTAATTAATCGTATGCCGATACGGGTTAATTAAATTGCTTAAAATTGACGGATGATTTTGTGAGTAAAGTTAAGGTGTCTTATTGTAATTCGATTAAATTAGACACGGTCTAAGTAATCGAATTGTTTCATTACTTGGATAAAATTATTGTTTACGAAACAATTGATATTGAATTGAGATTGAATGAATGATTTATTATAAATACAAGATGTTGTGATTTATAATTAATAAACCATTTTGGTACAGGTAATTACGAATTACTAGTCGATTTTGTATATGACATATTTTATGAGTATGTTGATTTTTAATATGTTAAAAATACATTACAATTTCATATGTCAAGTAACATGTCACATATGTTACAATTGATAAATGACAAAATAAAATGGACCATCCATTTTATGTTGAATGTGCCGAAATAATGGAGGGAGTGTAAGATATATATTGTGTTTTTATCTTAAGTGGAAAACACAATTATTATATTAAACTAGTAGTCATGCATACCTAGCTTTTGAGAAGAGCAAAAATAAAAGGTATTGGGCAACCTACCCAAGGCCTTTTTTTTCGGCCAAAAACAAAAGAAAGAGAGAAGTGGTTTTCTCCATGATTCATTCATTCATTTTTACACAATAGAGTTTCTAGGGTAAGAAATTACTATTCTCTCTACATCTTATGATATTTATAGAGAAATAATAACCTCACAAAACTCTCTCTTGACCGAAATATTCAAGAGACAAATACAAATTATTTTGTGTCATATTTTAAATAAGACTAATCCTAATACTAGATCATATTATTTTAGTCTTTAAGAAGTATTCCTTGGGTATTCACTTTTGGGAGAGATTCTATACTTGAATCTTAGTTCATCCATTATTTGGAATGCTCAAGAACTAACAAGAAGGAGATCTTGTTGGTGCCCAATAATCCGAAATTTCCAATGTAAGAATGATGATTTCTTCACTATATTTACTTATGTTTGCATGCATAAGATCTAATTAATTTTATGACTAAATTAAATTTGAAACATATATGAATATGTTTAGTAATGAGATATAGATTTCCAACAGAATTGTGTCGTGTAAGCTTGCTGCGGTTGGGCCTGTGGCTGGGAGTAGTGGGAGAATGAAAGAGATCAGAAAGAGGGGAAATAATATGCTTAATAAAAGAAAAAAGGCAAAATCGTCATAAATTTAATGTTTTAAACAAAAAATTTGAATTTTGACGGAAAATTGGCCTAAAAATATCATTATCATTATATATAATTAAAACAGGAAGTTTTTGAGCGATTACAGAGTATCCAACAATTGTAAATGACTTCCCAGCTCTCACATTAAAAGTTGAGATTTTGAATAAAGTGAAAGAGTACAACTTTTATAAAACACATAAATAAAGAAATAAAATATTCGACGTATGAACGATACGGTTTAGTTGCATAAGGATTGCTAATAAAAGATAGAACTACGTTTTAATATTAGCCATGAAAAGATAATGTAGAAATTAAGAATATCAATCGCATAAGTTACAAAGAAACCATCCAACGAGTAATGTTGCCCGAAGGCACTACACAGCTATATATTAACTCCAACTGATCTTTAACAAACCATAATGCAAAAGCTCTTCAGTATAAATTATACATTCGTAATTCATCTTCCCTTGAGGGCCTTTCCAAAGCATTAAGCAATTATACATGTTTCCATGTTTTCTCTGTTTTAAATGGTTTTTTTTTACTATAAGACGTGGTTATTGTTTCCTTCTTTTAAATGTTGTCATCAATTTTTTTTTATAATACGATACTCACTACTCCATAGTCTTCCATACCAACAATAATTTGTTGCAGAAGTGTTGATTTACACCATGACCATTTCAGACTGATCGCATGACATGGAGAACTATCAAATATGTAGTTATTATTATGTAGAGCGGTGAAGTGTATGTTGAAAAGCAGATTTTGACGAGAACACTAATTTTACTGCATATATAAGTCGATTTTAGATATTACGTACTATAATACTTTATTAGATAGTTAACTTTTTTAAATGACTTTGGGACAATTTCAAGAGTCCAAATTTAATGAAATTATAAGGATTAATAAGATAATAACGTCATGCAGATTAGTTACTGTTTGTGACTTAATTTTTTTTTTTTTTTTTGGTCAAGAGAAGTGGACTAAATTCAGATAAGCGTTAAAAGAGAAGCAAAACGACTACAACGAAATAAAACAAAACTAACGGAATTAAAACTAAAAGTGAAACATCGGTACGACACGTGGCCACGCCACCCCTCCCATATCTTGTTGGATTAACTGGCATAACTCCAGCGGCATATTGGTGTGGTCTACTCTGCAAAGTTGGTGTGGCTTTTGCAGAAAAACTCGGGATTGCGACAGTCACTAGGGCGGAACTAATGGCTCTAAGACGAGGTCTAATGATTGCGTTGAAGCGGAAAATAACGCACCTCATAATACAAACTGACTCAATGGTAGTTGCGAAAGTGATGGAGGCACATGAGACGTTTCCCACGGCACATTCCCATCTAATGCAAATATGCAAGTCCTTTATCAATGATTCATCCATACAAGTCCGTGTAATTCATATTTATCGTGAAGCGAATAAGTGCGCGGATTGGATGGCAAATCTTGGAGTCTCTCAGCTACTGTTTGTGACTTATTGAGAACAGAAGATTCGTACGTAAAATTAAAATACGTAAAATAGATAAAGTATCAATTTTTTTATCCGTCTATGTCCTATTAACAATCATTTGTAAATAACAGAATATATATAACTTGAGTTTGGTTACATATATCATTTTAATATGTAACCTCAAAAAGCAATCAATTAGCCTGAGTTTGGTTAGTGATAGTCGTTGGGATTGCTTTTATAACTATTGATGGGGCATATTCTGCACCCGCTGACCGAGTCAACATATTAAGCAACGTCAAAGATATCCACAGCAAGTCAACGACTTAGACAGCCTAACCGACGCAACTTGTCGGCCTGTCACTTGGGTCCCGGCTGGGACAACTAGCCAGCCGGGGCACATATCCGCGTACTCATATCCAAGACCCCTCGGCGGCGAGTCAACGGGGCCCGCCGGCCTGCCATGGGTCCCTCGGCCGAGGGTAGAACGGTCTTTCCACCTGCTAGCCACTTGGCCACTACGTGACAAAAGGTGAAAGTCTATAAAATACTCCTCAACCCTCATTGAGGAAAGGATCCCAAAATCATAACCTAAATACCCTATAATCTGGTAATATCTTCCTTATCTCTCTACAATATATACTTAGCCAAGTAACACATTACTTATCTCTTTAAGTTCACTGACTTGGGCGTCGGAGTGAGTACGCTCGGCCAAAGCCGAGCCCTCAGTTTGTTCATTGTTTCAGGAGAGGCCAAAGGAGGACTCAATCAAAGACATCATTCTACAAGCCACGAGTGGTAACAATACTTGCTTCGGAATTACACCCGGAACAATTGGCGCCGTCTGTGGGAAAGATACTAGAAGCTAGTCACATTCATTCCCAAACAAAAAAAAACACAAAACAAAACCCACCCATTAAGCTAAGAAGATGTCCAAACAACCAGAGAAGGTGCTGGTAGAAAATGAATTCTACCAGGATGACACATTCCACAACTCTGAAATCGGGCAGTCCCCCACCGGCCGTATCACCGATACGACGAACGGGATGCCAAAGGAACAAGATACACCACTGCCCGCCGACCAGGTCACCATCATGGGACATGTGGTTGATGCAGCTAAACTGAAGCTACTCCTGGACCTAATGGGAAGTACGCCGACTCACACTGTCACAACGACAAGAGCGGCGGCACCCCCACCGGAGACCAGGGCCCAAAATGTGACTCCGAGAAACTTGAACGAAGCCTTGGAGGAAGCTGACCATGTCAAGACGCCGGAGGAGCCCAGAGTGGTCGTGGTGGACCTAAGTCCTTCCCGCACTCAGGGGAGGACAGCGCCGCCGCGACACCAACGAGGCCTACCCCAAAGGAGCCAGGGAAGTCTGACTCAACAGAGCCGGAGAAGAAGCCCGAGTCGGAGAAGGAGCCCTTCCCGCCGCGGGGAGAGTAGCCGGACTAGGGATGCGAGGAGCCGATCGCCGCGTGTCGTTCGACACGTGGTCAGACAGCCCCTCAGTGCCTATGTCCTTGAGACCACCGTGCCAACCAAGCTGAAGCTGTCGGCGCTCACATACAAAGGGGATAGCGACCCCACCGACCATGTCGAGGCTTTCGAGTCGTACATGTCGGTGTGGGAACAACCCGATGAAGTCTGGTGCCGAGTCTTCCCAACGACCTTGCATGGGATGGCTCAAAGTTGGTACAAGGGGCTGCCCGATGGCTCGGTATACTGTTACGCCGACCTAAGGGACGCCTTTCTAGCCCAGTACTCTTGCAATAAGAGGAGAGCCGTGGAGACATCGGATCTCCTGACCATCAGACAGGAGGGGGGCGAGTCTCTACGAAGCTATGTGAAGAGGTTCGATGCCAAGGTTCAGCAGATCCGAGAGTGCAACCCCGAGCTGGCGGCCTTCGCACTGATGAAGGGCCTCCCAAGAGGGGACTTAAAAAACGAGCTCATCAAGCACGGCGGTCTGAACCTTGACTCCGCCAGAAAGCTGGCCGATCAAGCCATAAAGGTGGAGGACTACCACAAAACCTGGGTAGGCCACAGCGAGGCCGAGCACTCAGAAAAGAAGAGCCACCGGGAGGACAACCCGGATGGAGGACGCCGTGACAATAATAGGTCACGGTCCGATGAAGAACGTCGTGACAATAATAGGTCACGGTCTGACAAATCCGCCAGGAAACAGAACTCGGTTAAGACCGGGGGGAGCTCGGGACCGTACTACCAAAGACGGTCCAATGATCACACCCTCCTGGTCGTATCTGCTGCCGAGGTCTTCGCCCTGAGCAAGAACGAGGGTCAGAAGTGGGAAAGGCCTCCCAAGGCGAGGGGGGACGGTGACACGAGCCAGTACTGTGAGTACCACGGCCACACCGGCCACTTAACTGACAACTGCCGGCATCTGAAGAATGCTATTGAAGAGCTGATCCGGAAAGGGAGCCTCAGCAAATATGTCGCCGGAGGCCAAAAGACTAGTGCCGGCGACTCAAATAAGAAATCCGTCTTTGAACGGATAGGAGTAATCCATGTTGTCATCGGGGGCAACGAGAACGGTGGGTCCGCTCATGGGCACAAACGGCACCTGAATGAACTATATCAGACCATCAACTTTGTGCCCAACACAGCAACCCCCGCTTCCAACATCCCCGATATAACTATTGGGAAGAAGGACTACGAGGGAGTCATCGCCCCTCACAGCGACCCACTTGTAGTCCACTTGGACATAGCCAACCACCTGGTGAAGAGGTGCCTGATTGACACAGGCGCCTACACAAACATCATGTACAAAGAGTGCTTTCTCAACCTCGGTCTGAAGGTTGAAGACTTGAGCCCCTGCACCAACCCATTGTACTTTTTTCGGGGCCTACTGGTACCCCTGGGGTCAATCAGGCTGCCGGTAAGGTTTGGTGAGGGGAGCGCGGCCAAGAATGTTATGTCTGAGTTCGTGGTCATTGACGGCTCGTCTGCCTACAACGTTCTCATAGGCCGGGTCACTTTGAGTGAGGCCGACGCTGTGATGTCCATCCGGGCCCTAACATTGATGTATGTCTCGGACCGGGGGGAAGCGCATAAGCTCGTCTCAAAGAACGAGAAGGATGAAGCAGTCAACGTCCAAGTATCTGCCAGAGGGTGCAACATGCAATCCTTCAAAGTGGCGAAGAAATCAAAGAAGGGGAAGAGCCCATCCTTACAACAGGAGGGCGAGCGCATGGATACCTCCGTCGGCATGGTCGAAGGAGTGGAGACCGAGGAAGTAGAGATTGACCCAGGCCGCACCGTAACTATCGGTGTCAACCTGGAACCACAATTCAGAGCCGACCTCCTGGACCTGCTGAGGAAGAATAAAGATGTCTTCGCCTACTCAGCGGCCGAGATGCCAGGCGTGAGCCGGGAGGTGATTGTTCACAAGCTGAACGTACTCTCCACCGCTCGCCCTGTCAAGCAGAAGATGAGGAACTCCTCAGCCGAGAAGGATGAGGCCATCAAAGCCGAGGTAGATAAGTTACTAGCGGCGGGCTTTATCATGCCTTGTACTTATCCTGAGTGGTTAGCTAACGTTGTAATGGTGAGGAAATCATCGGGGGCATGGAGAATGTGTGTAGATTTTACCAATCTTAATAAAGCATGCCCCAAAGATTGTTATCCTTTGCCTCGAATAGATAGTTTAATTGACGCCACGGCAGCTACACTATCGAGCTGCCGGACGCCTTCTCAGGGTATCATCAGGTATTCATGGCCGAAGAAGACATGCCTAAATGCGCATTCATCACCAGAGACGGCACATTCATGTATAAAATGATGCCGTTCGGTTTGAAAAACGCCGGCGCAACTTACACGAGACTGGTGGACAAAGTGTTCCAAAATCAGAAAGGGCGAAACGTTGAGGCCTATGTCGACGATGCTATTGTAAAAAGCAAGTCTGACAGCGAGCACCTAGCCGATTTACACGAGACATTTTGTTCACTAAGGAAATACAAGATGAAGCTAAACCCAAAGAAGTGCAACTTCGGCGTCCGGGCCGGCAAGTTCCTCGGCGTACTTGTCAGTGCCAGGGGAATCGATGCCAATCCAAATAAAGTCCAAGCAATATTGGACCTGCCAGAGCCGAGGAACCGAAAAGTAGTAATGACGCTGACTGGGAGAATGGCAGCTCTTGTCCGTTTCATCTCTCGGTCAGCCGACAAGAGCACTCCATTCTTTACAGTGCTAAAAGGGAATAAAGACTTCAGCTGGGGGGGAGCAATAGAGCACAGCTTTCAGGCAACTGAAAGCTCACCTTCTGACACTGCCGACCCTGTCCAGGCCGATGCTGGGGGAGACGCTATATCTATATCTAGCAGTTACCTCGGCCACGGTCAGTGCCGTGATCGTCAGAGAAGAAAACAAGCAGCAGCAGCCAATCTACTTTGTCAGCCACACATTATTGCCCGCCGAAAGAAATTACCCACTGATTGAAAAAGCAGCCTTCGCCGTCGTCGTTGCTGCAAGGAAGTTAAAACCCTACTTCGACGCACATCCCGTGACGGTCTTAACCGACCAGCCGTTGGAGAAGGCATTGGAAAAATTCGAACAATCTGGTAGGCTTATCAAATGGGCGGTAGAGCTATCCGGCTTCGGCATTCAATACAAGCCGCGGCCCTCGATAAAGGGACAGGCACTTGCAGACTTCCTGGCCGAGTGCACATATCAAGAAGAACCAAACCCCGGAGTATGGGAAGTATTCACCGACGGGTCCTCCACAACGAACAGCGCAGGCGCCGGGATCCTTATCATCAGCCCAAACGGAGACGAGTTTGAGTACGCCTTGAAATTTACCTTCTCGGCCTCAAACAACGAATCCGAATACGAGGCGGTGATAACTGGAGTCGAGCTAGCTAGAGCCGCCGGAGCAGAACACATCGTGTTGAAGACAGACTCGCTATTGGTGACGAACCAAATCAGAGGAGAGTATGAGGCTCGGGACGACGGGATGGTAAGATACCTAGAAAGGGTAAAAGCTGACACAGCAAAACTGAAATCCTTCCAGATCCAATGCGTCCCCAGGTCTGAGAATAACCGGGCCGACGCTCTCTCGAAGCTTGCCAGTTCAACCATCAAGAATGTCAGCCGAACCGTGCTGGTAGATATCAGGAATGCGAAGAGCATCACTGAGACCGTCGGCATGGTGGGCGACGTGGAAGCCGAGACGACGTGGATGACTCCGATAATGAAATACAAACTTACAAATGAGTTGCCGGAGGACCGCAGTCTCTCGGCCAAGATAAAAAGGATCGCCGCCAGGTACTTGGTGTTCGAAGGAGAACTATACAGAAGGTCCATAATAAGACCACTTTTGAAATGTGTCGGCCCAGCCGACGCGGAGCTAATACTGACAGAAATTCATGAAGGCATCTGTGGACACCACATGGGGGCAAGAACACTAGCCCACAAAGCTCTCCGAGCCGGCTATTTCTGGCCCACCATGCTTGAAGATTCCAGAGCCAAAACCAAAAAATGCAACAACTGTCAAATGCATGCTCCGGTGATACATGCATCTTCCCGAGACCTGCAGCCGGTACTTAATCCCCTTCCTTTTGCACAGTGGGGGATGGATCTACTAGGGCCGTTTCCAACGGCATCCGGAGGAAGAAAGTACTTGATCGTCGCCATCGACTACTTCACCAAATGGATTGAAGCTGTAGCGGTACCTGCGAAGACGACGGCGGCCGTAAGAAAAGTAATCTGGGAAAATGTCATAACTCGTTTTGGGTTACCCCAGGTCATGGTATTCGACCACGGCCGAGAGTTTTGATGTGACACAATAATGAACTGGTTGGAAGAGCTTGGTATCAAGTTTGCATACTCCTCCGTCTGCCACCCACAGAGCAACGGACAGGCGGAGGCAGCCAATAAAACAATCCTCAACGGTTTGAAGAAGAAAGTTGAAGACCTAAAGGGAAGATGGGCCGATGAACTACCCGGCATCCTGTGGTCCCTTAGAACCACGGAGAAAGAAGCAACGGGGTACAGTCCATTCCACTTAGTCTACGGATCCGAAGCAGTCCTGCCAATTGAAGCAACGGTGCCGACATTCAGAACGGCCACCTTTGACCCGGTTGAAAATGAGGAAGGTCTGAGGATCTCCCTAGACCTGGTCGAAGAAAGCCGAGATACAGCACGCCTCAACTTGGCAGTATACCAAAACCGAATGAGAAGAGCCTACAACCGAAGAGTCCACAAAAGGGACTTAAAAGTAGGGGATCTGGTCCTAAGAAAGTCGGCCGCCACTAACAAAGGAAACATTCATGGTAAGTTGACGGCCAACTGGGAGGGTCCCTACAAAGTGGTTGAAGAAATGAGGCCGGGTACATACCGGCTGACAGACATGGAGGGTGTACCTTTGATGAGCCATTGGAACACTGACAACCTCAGGAAATACTTTGTATAGCGGCGGAGGTGTCCAAAACAATTGTTGGCACCCCAACGCGTGTTTGCATCTAATTAAGAATCATCCAAGTTTTTTCATCAAAGTGTTTATCCCCTCCATAGTCATATCGAGGTAGACGCCACGGCCCAAGCCGGGCAGTCACCCCAAGAAATAGACGCCACGTATACTCAGTGCAGTTGAGACGCAATTCTAGCCGCCTCGGCCAACCGATTGCCTGGCAGAGGAAGCGATCAATATGTCTACAGATACGCTAACATGTTCACAACGGCGGTTGGGAAGCGCAAATCGAACGCCTCGGCTAGACCGAGAGTGAAAGAGGAAGCGACCAACATGCCAACATGCTTAAAGACGTTAAGTACAGTTGAGATACGCATTCTAATTACCTCGGCCAAAGCCGAAGGTAAAAACAGAAAAGAAAAAGCGCTCAATTAATAACGCATGAAGACAAGTGAAGGATGGTGATCAAAAGCCCCGGCCAAGCCAAGGGCAAATAAAACAAACTTTATTAAAAAATGATTACAAGGAGAGTACAGACGACGGCCGTCCCCATAGGGATAAGCCAAAACACAACCTACCAAAGTTTTACAAAAAACAAGGAAAAGAAAAGCAAAAGGTTAAAGACATATCATTTGAAGCGCCAAAAGATGGCAGGGAGGAAAGGCTTAATAATTGGCCCCCGAACAGCTGAAACTATCCGAGATGCCGGGTGAACCTGGTGACGACCGCCCGTCTCCCTATGCCTGTTGCTGCTGCTGCTCGCCATCGGCGACGTCAGCAGCATCATCTTTCGTAGGCGACCCAGAAGCTGTCTTGGCAGCTTCAGCCTCAGCAGCCTCAACTGGCCTCATTCTCTCAGCTTCTTCCTTGGCCGCCTTCGCCTTCTCATTAAGGGCCGCCTTCTCAGCAGCCTCTTCTTCCTCCTTCTTCACCCTTGCCTCCTCAGCAGCCTTCGCCTCCGCGGCCTTCTCCTTAGCTTCGAGATTATCATCCAACAGCTCGTCAAATTTTTGCCACGGAAAGGAGCCATCAGGAAAGAGCTCCCCTATCACCTCCCTGGCGGCCTCTTCGGCCAGGTCCCGGTACTGGGCGCACATTTTAGGAAGGACAACGCTTTGGAGCGTCTCAATGTCCTCCTCCCTCTGGGCAATGATGGCCTCCTTATTCCGAACCACCTTCCCCTGGGCATGGAACATAGATTTCCATTCATCCCTCCTTTTGGCGTTGAAGTCAGCAACAGCCTGAAGCTTCTCACGCTCCTCCAGCAGCTTAGCAGCTTCAGCCCCCGCAGCCTCGACCTTAGCTCTCTCGGCAAGGACTGCCTTTTCGGCGTCCCCCTGAGTTTTCGCTCAGCAAGGACCGCCTTTTCAGCCTCAGCCTTGGCTACCACAGCGTCCTTCTTCGCAGCGGCGACCTCGAGCCTAAGCCGCTCAAGCTGTGGGGCAACTTCAGCCATGACCTTTTCGTGCTCAACAATTTGAGCACCGGCCACCTCAGCCCACTTCGACAGCATCCTGGTCAAACTCAGGCCCTCCGACCTAATCTGGGCGGGGGTGGGCTTCGGGAAGGAGGTGACGATGGTGGTATCTTTACCGCCTGCCTGCGCAGCTCGTTTCTCAGCGCGCCGTTCAACAGCGTGTCCAGTAGACGGCGGCGGAGGATCTACAAAAATTCAATCAAGGCATCTGTGTCAACATATGTGGACATGCCAGTGAGACTGTCATCAGGAACGCCTAAAGAGCCGGCTAAGTCCGAGCCACAAGTTAGATCTGTACCAGTCTTGGCCTTCTTGGCCGGAGGATCCTTTTCTTTACCGGCCTCGGCATCAGCAGCAACGGCGACAGCAGCCCCTTTTCTCTTGCGTAAGAGAGGAGATTCCTCTGCCACAGTGACATCATCCTCGGCGGTGATGTCGACGACCTCCACAGTATCCGTTTGGACTAAAGGGAGTGGAGGTGGAACTGATGCCGACGCCGTCGCCCCCGAAGACTTTGTTTTTCGCGTTCGGCGCGGTATGTTGCCAGCAACCTTCGCCTGGGCCGCCGTCGTATTTAGACCCTTCAGCTCCTGGTCCATGAGGTCGTTTGGCGCCGGCCTGCGACCATTTTTATCGGCCTTCGGATGCTTCTTAAGAACGTTCTTGTCTTTGTCAAGCCCCATCTTCGAGAGAAATTCCTCAGACAGATCTGGGCCAAAACGATCTGCAAAGGAAACGAAGCAAGAGTTAAGTAAAAGAAATAAATCAAAGTTCAAGAAACAAAAACATTAAAAGCAGAGATAGGCCTCACACCGACCCCACTCACCCTGTGCTAGGGCCGGTATGAGGCCGACGTAGCAGAGCGGCTTGTCTTGAAGAATGATCTGAGTCGGGGGCATCCATCCCTTCGGCAACCCACCCTTCTCAGTCTCAAAGAGCCTCATCGCCCGCTTCTCGTCCGCGTTAAGAGGGACCATGCTGGCGTCCATCTTAAGCTTACCCCGAAAAACCCATTTATCATGCTCCCCCTTACTCTCGCACCGCAAGTTGACTTGGTGCTGGAAGGACCGGGGCAGCGGATAGTCATCCGGCACCTCGACGTATAGCCACCGCGCCTTCCAGTCCTTGCAGGAAGAAAGCTTATCAACAGAGACGTAACCCGCCTCCGTCTGCACGCAATACCATCCCCTGCCACCGGCGACGTTCAGTCGAAGGTGATGAAGCCGACGTAATAGGTTCACCGTCGGGATCTCCCCCTTGAACTGGCATAGCCATACAAAACCAATGACCGTCCTAACGGCCAACGGATGCAGCTGCGCCACAGCGACGTTCATGGCTTTAATAATGTTAGCCACGTATACATTGAGAGGAAACCGGAGCCCATACTCCAGGTGTCTCATTTACACACCGGTGCAGCCCGGAGGAGGGCAACAGACAGCCTGACCCTCCTCGGGGATAACAATTTTGTACCCCTCACCGAAGGAGAAATGACCCTCGAAAAGAGTTTCACCAGAACAACTGGCGAATTTATTGGTCCAAACACGGTCAGGACCGATCTTACAGGCCTCGCCGTGATCCATGACGTACGGCCTCCCCTCATTAGGAGGAGGGCTTTCAACATCATCGCCGTCATCATCCTCATCCTCCCAGTCCTCCAAAACGTTTGGATCAACCTCAGGAGAAGGAGACCTAGGACCCCCAGGCCTTAGCGGGACGGCGGCTAATACCTCCTCTTCGCCAAGACGCGACGGGGAACCCCTCGGCGCACGGTTACTAGGCCCGACATCAGAAGAAGACATGTTCACAGCAAAAAACTTAACAAATAAAAGTTGAAAAATTTGTTTGTTTACCTTGAAAAAGTGCGAAGCCGAAGTGACGATTCTGAAGATTTGAAGAGAAAGAAGGCCTTGAAAGTTTAGAGAGAAGAAAATTTTAGAGAAAATGAAATTGGTGGCCAATTTCAGGGACTAACTGCCCTATTTATAGAGGAAAGCCCATGAAGAAGGACCAATCAGGGCAGCCCATGAAAAGTCAGCCAATCAGCGAACAGACACGTGTCAGACATGCAACCACGGAATGTCAATCGTCGCAACAGTTGAACGTCAATCAACGCAACAGTGACCAAGCGTCTTCAACACGCCCCTTCATATCTCTTTGCCTATTCATCTTCCTCAAACAAATTCCTAAGTATCTGTTCTCCGCCGGCCACATGATCAACCAAGCTAGGCAGCACCGGCCGGGGGCAATCAAAAACAACCTGTAACACCCCGATTTATGATGGGGCCTTTAGCAAGACATTCCCTAATAAACCGGGCTGTTACCATCTCGGTTTCCCGAGGTAGTGAATAACAAATTAAACTCCAAGGCAAATTATACATTTACTTTAACTTAATTATTACAAAACCTCTTTTACATCAAATTACAAAGAACTAACATAAATAAAAGTGAAGGTCTTCTAAATAATGATCTAGCTACTAAGTCTTCTGATCCAGTGTCTCACGCCCATCAAGCTCCCATCCTATCTCATAAACCTGTCAAGTCTGCTCCCCAATATTTGGATCGTCACAGGTGTTCACGAATACACATGGTCAACCACGAGGTTGAGTAGGGAAAACAATGAAACAACAAAATATGATATGCATGCTCCTCCGTCTCCTCCACCTCCATCTCAACTCATATCTCATAACCCGGAACTGTGGGGTAATATCCGTATAAAACCCTTAAATTATAGGATTATAACGCAAATTTAATACGTGATTTATAGTCATAAACGAAAAACAATGAACAATGATAAAGCACAAGAATTAACCTTCGGTCCTAGTGCAATTCGGCAATGAGAGATCAAATTAGACCTCCTCCTATTTGTTGCACCCAAGATCGTCTGAGAAATGCCCTTGTGCTAGAATGTATCCTCTAATTGCCTTGCAATATTGAGAGGATTGTTATGTGAATTTTGTTTAGATGTGAGATCTAAAATTTTGAGAGAAATGTTTCTCAAAACCCTAATTTTCTTTTGCAAATGACAATTAGGTTACAAGTGAGGAGAGGGCTCCCTTTTTGTTCACTTGATTCGGCCAAAACCGAGTGAGAGGAGAAGCTTGGGCTTTTTCATTTCCTCTTCATTTTAACTCGTGGTCCGATTCCCAATTACTAAATGTATATGACGCGGTTTCATTATAAATCGTCATCGGTTATCGGTTATTAAAGCATCAACTAATAACACGGATTAGTTGAATTATTAATACATGTCCGACAAAGACAATATCGTATAATTAATTTATCCAATATACATTAATTAATCAAATATAAATCGCTTATATTCAATTTACGAATTAACCGCTTAATTCGTCTTAGCCATTTTTATTTAATCCGTATTAAATAAAATATCTCAACATCACATTTTAAGTAATTATTAGTCAAATAACTCGGACTAACTGGTTAGTCAATTTGGCATCAATATGACTGTATTTTCATACCGTCACATCTCTCAAACGTATCCTATAGGTGTGACTTTTAGGGACCAGTTGATCACCGCCATCTGTATGACAATAACGTCAAACTTATCTAGCAAGCCAACCGTTATTGATAAACGTGGATCAACTGATAATAATACCAAAAGTATGCCCTTTGATCCTTTTAGAGGTTTATAAGTCCTTGCACTAATCGTAAAGGACACAGCCCCAACAGAACGCTGACCATACCGATCCCGGTAGACTATATATCGACCGTAGCCGATCCGCCGCAGACTCGCGGTTGAGGACACCAGGGCAAGTCTGAGAACCCACCTGGGCCTTATCACAACATCATCATCACCACACCACGTCATCACAACATCCTCCATCTCCAATGCATATGAATGCTCAAGAAATAAATGCAACACAATATGTATATCATTGAACTGGTAAATCATAGAATCATGCCAATTACCGAATGTTGTGATAATATACTCAATACGATCAATTCAGTCAAGCACATTCCAGGATATGAACCATAACATGAATCAACAACCACAAATCAAGTCAACATTCACAGTTTGGTCATATGAAACACAAACAAGTCCACACAATTCAACAACAACGATAATAAGTCAAGTGTATTTCCCTACCTCAGATCTGCGGTCAAATGGACAGATGCTCAATAATATTCCACCACAAATTCGCCCTCTGAAAGATAAATAAATGATAAACAATTACTTAAACTATTCCCGTTCCCAAAATAGAAAGTTACTAAAATAGAAACTTCTTTAAATGGAAAGTTTTCTTAAATGGAAACTTTCCCGATATAGCAGCTTAGTTTTGGTCATGGCGTGGAAACACAGACACGTAAAAAATAAAAATAAACAAACAGAATAATAAAAACACTCCCCAGATAACTAATCTCAAACTCAAACCAACTCCTTCTAATTCCATAATATAATATACTCTCTCGCCCCAATAATTAACCAAGTATGACTCATTACTCCGTCTCACTCATTAATCCGTCTCATAATATAATACTCCATAGTAACCAAGTATCGTATTCTCATCGTCGAACCTAAGCCAAGGACAAGGGGTGAGTGAACTAGCGGAATAAAACCGCGAAACAATATTTCCATCTCAATATCGATCTCAAACTCAAATAACTCAGTAACCATGGTCACACTGGACCGTAAACATAACTCGACTCAAAGGCCCCATAACTCATAACTCAATACCAGTAACCAGATTTCCATCTCAATTTCAACGTCATACTGTCAGATGTTCTATTCACAACTGCTCAACACTTAGAGTACAAGGCTCTAAGCTACTCACCCACGTGTCTCGGTCAAAGAATCGACAACTTGAATACAATACGAAAGAACAAACCCAATCTCAACGTCTCATTTCATGGTTCTTGATAGTACTTCGTAATCTTAGTGACAAATATAGTCAACCAAATACTCACTAGCCAAATAAGAAGAAGTAAGACCAGCTTCGTTAAATAAATATTACAATAATGCATGCCAAGATCAAATGCTTACCAAGGTACCTCTCGCCTCCAAAATCTCATTGCCTTAGTAAATAAAACCAACCAGTAATAAATCCCATTACACTAATCATCAAATTTGACATACCAAATCTTGCTATACGCACCGACATACATACTGATTTCCTATATAAACGATTCATCCATTACCCCTTTAAATAACCAAAAAAAAATAGATAATAGAATATATTATAAGTACTAATGTAACTAATCACAATATTCAAGTAACAATAATCACAGTTCACTGAAGAATTAATCCAAATACATATATCACGAATAAATAACATATAAAGCATACAACCCCAAACTATAATAGTAATATTAGGATCAGTAGAATCGTGTTACCTCGAAATAAATCGGGTTGGGGCGATTAAAGATCAAGATCAGCCAATAATTTGAGATAGTTGATAGATAGAGGAGGACGAATTGGTTAACGGAAACTCGTAAACATACTAGCGAGAATGCGAGAAGTGACCGTATAATAGGTATTACGCTTAAGGGATAAGTATTTGGTAACAAAGATGAATAACAATCAGTAGCAGCCACAACAAGAAGAAGATGTACGGAGGAAAGCCAAACAAGGAGCCGGGTGATAGAGAATAAGGGTTAGGTTACACTAATAAAATAATACAAAGAAATAAGTATATAAATATATTTATCATCAAAGAAAACCAAATATGTTAAGGTTTAGTAATAAGGAATATGTTGGGTTAGCCGAGAAAGGATACATGAGCTAAGATCCGATTAAATACGCTACTATCTTATTTTAGGAAATTTATTACTCGTAAATAAATAATACGATAAAATAATTGAACTAAAATACCAAAGAAAAATATTGGGGTATTATAATCTTCCCCCCTTAAAATGAACTTCGTCCCGAAGTTCGCCACCCCGTAACGATAACCAAACATCCACAAGCATAAGACAAACACAAGTAGTACGTATACATAAGCTCTAAAACGCGAAGTGTTATATTCTATCCCCCTTAAGAAACTTTGTCCCCAAAGTTGAACATACGACGGAAGTATGTGGCACTTAAAAAAACCACAACATTGACCGAATAATAACAAATTAAAACAGCAGACTCCATGCATGGTCAATTCTCAGTCAGCCAATCATAACATACCACTTAGCCAGATCGTAAACCATCAAGATTTTACAATCCTATCCTCCTTAAAACTTGGTTATGTCCCCGTAACCCCATTATAAAATTCCACATCCAATGTTCAAGAAGATTACTGAAACAATAGGCACAAATCGTCTGATAAGCTAATTACTCTATACTGGCAACTAGCATCCGACTTTTCAAGCAACAAAACACACTTGTCAATTTCATGCTACGCATTACACAAAATCAAGGTAACAAATACTTGGATGCTTTGACACCAAATTAACACATTTACATCAATGTAGACAATCAACTAACTCATAGTTCATACTTGACGAATTAAAATATTTCATATCAGTAATCATATCATAGAAGTAAAATCCATATTTCTGGAAATCAGGTTTAGAGAAAAACGCTAGGCAGAATTCAAGCAATGTAATAGCGTTTGTATAATTGAGACTACTTTACATAAAACTCACCGAAACAAATAAGATTATATTATCATATAACAAGGTTCATACTCATATCATATGCCTACCGTTCATGCTACAGAATTCATATCAGAGTATTACATGGTTACATCACATAATTCATATTTGATTAAACTTTTATATGAAACTCACATAACATACAATTTCAACAATCAAACATCATGCAACAACTTTCAAAATTCATAATTAATAACCGCTTAGCTATTTTGCGAGCTATTATCGTTTTTAGGAAATATAATGAATTAACTAATCATAGGAAAGAGAATCAATTGCAAAGCTTAAGGAATTTATTTATAACAAATTTTACAACTCAGTTGGTCGGAACAAAAACTTTACAGCAATTAGACAGAAAATTGGGCAACTTGCAAAAATCACTATTAAATAACGACTCGTTAAGATTTTACGTGGCTTATCATTTTGAAAACGTGAATGAATATTCTAAACAGTGGAGTTGGAATTATGCATAAACAATAAACACGTTTTAAATGGTTTCTTTTTCAAAACCATGGGTCAAAACAGAACTGTGCAGTAACAATAATCGACCATCAACTAAAATATTTATTTCTCTCAAAATATAATTCATATTAGCATGAAACTAAAAGCATTGAAAAGCTAAATCAGAATGTTATCACACATAAAATTTTCACCATCATATATATCACATATTTTAAATGGCAGTCTGTACAAACAAGGTAACATTCTGGAATTTATTAAAAATTTTTGTTCCTTTAAATTACTTCACATCATCACACAACCATTCTTCCTCCAACACATATTACATATCATTTGAGGCATAGAAATCACGTTGCACCATATACATGTAATTGCCATCTAGAAAACGGTAAAGATTGCGAAACCAAAAATAAAATCAACTAAATAACTCAATAATCATGTATGTATAGACAATGCATTAGTTTCTCATCGTAACAATCACAACCTATTTAAATACGAAAATATATCCTAAAAATCACTAAGGTGTCACTTATTGAATATTAACCTTATAACTAAATTAAATGTATATAATTAGACGTAAAAATTGGCATGAAATTTTCAACACACAACTATATAACATTCATGGCTTAGGGCAACACATTCCACATACCACTAGACATGGATTGCTAAGGCAATTAGTAAAATAATAACAATCATTAATCTCAAAATTCGATCACATTTGCCTAGTAAGCAAAACAGTAAACTCTTGCAAAGAATAAGACATTCAACAAGAAGTATATACACACTTAGAATAACAGCAAACAATTATCAACGGACACGACACCCGTTTCGGTCTACTAGCTTTACACATAGGACTTAACTTGATTCTTCATCCTCTAACAACATAGCCTGGTTGGCTCTACTAACCATTCCAGTCAATCATGGTCTTATCCCTCCTACATCTAACCTCTTAGGTAGCTATAGCTCATGGTGCCTCTATGATCAACTCGTTAAACATATCATTATATTATATCTCTACCTAAGGGTGCAGGGATCAGAAAGTCGTATGCATATCATCATATAATTCATAATTCACAACTCATGTCATCCATACACTAATATTTCACTCAATTATTCAAATAAGTCAGCATGCCAATATCAACCATATTCTTTCATTGCTCATCTTTAACCATGTATCACATCATTACTTACCTCATTCCGCTCCTCCAAAACTGTTAGTATAATATAGGCAAGGTCCGATCCTTTATTTTGTTACTACCCACTCTCTGCATCACTCAAGGGTTACCAGGTTAGACTGAAAGGGCCAGTGGCTTGGTTTAAGGGGGCCCCTAACTCATTCCAATCCTGGGGGCTCCTAACAGTTACTAGCCTGGGTTCATTTTATTTGACTCTTCCCATGTTCATTATTTTTGTTCATTTGTTTTAAGGCCTGAGGATCGTTCGCTCTGATACCACTTTGTAACACCCCGATTTATGATGGGGCCTTTAGCAAGACATTCCCTAATAAACCGGGCTGTTACCATCTCGGTTTCCCGAGGTAGTGAATAACAAATTAAACTCCAAGGCAAATTATACATTTACTTTAACTTAATTATTACAAAACCTCTTTTACATCAAATTACAAAGAATTAACATAAATAAAAGTGAAGGTCTTCTAAATAATGATCTAGCTACTAAGTCTTCTGATCCAGTGTCTCACGCCCATCAAGCTCCCATCCTATCTCATAAACCTGTCAAGTCTGCTCCCCAATATTTGGATCGTCACAGGTGTTCACGAATACACAGGGTCAACCACGAGGTTGAGTAAAGAAAACAATGAAACAACAAAATATGATATGCATGCTCCTCCGTCTCCTCCACCTCCATCTCAACTCATATCTCATAACCCGGAACGCCCAGCCATACCGATCCCCGGTAGACTATATATCGACCGTAGCCGATCCGCTCCGACTGAGGACACCGAGCAAGTCTGCAGAACCCGCCTGGGCCTTATCACAACATCATCATCACCACACCACGTCATCACAACATCCTCCATCTCCAATGCATATGAATGCTCAAGAAATAAATGCAACACAATATGTATATCATTGAACTGGTAAATCATAGAATCATGCCAATTACCGAATGTTGTGATAATATACTCAATACGATCAATTCAGTCAAGCACATTCCAGGATATGAACCATAACATGAATCAACAACCACAAATCAAGTCAACATTCACAGTTTGGTCATATGAAACACAAACAAGTCCACACAATTCAACAACAACGATAATAAGTCAAGTGTATTTCCCTACCTCAGATCTGCGGTCAAATGGACA
This sequence comes from Silene latifolia, assembly GCF_048544455.1. Classification (NCBI taxonomy): domain Eukaryota; kingdom Viridiplantae; phylum Streptophyta; class Magnoliopsida; order Caryophyllales; family Caryophyllaceae; genus Silene; species Silene latifolia. Next base: position 25,421,603 of record NC_133534.1, read on the forward strand.
GATGCTCAATAATATTCCACCACAAATTCGCCCTCTGAAAGATAAATAAATGATAAACAATTACTTAAACTATTCCCGTTCCCAAAATAGAAAGTTACTAAAATAGAAACTTCTTTAAATGGAAAGTTTTCTTAAATGGAAACTTTCCCGATATAGCAGCTTAGTTTTGGTCATGGCGTGGAAACACAGACACGTAAAAAATAAAAATAAACAAACAGAATAATAAAAACACTCCCCAGATTACTAATCTCAAACTCAACCAACTCCTTCTAATTCCATAATATAATATACTCTCTCGACCCAATAATTAACCAAGTCTGACTCATTACTCCGTCTCACTCATTAATCCGTCTCATAATATAATACTCCATAGTAACCAAGTATCGTATTCTCATCGTCGAACCTAAGCCAAGGACAAGGGGTGAGTGAACTAGCGGAATAAAACCGCGAAACAATATTTCCATCTCAATATCGATCTCAAACTCAAATAACTCAGTAACCATGGTCACACTGGACCGTAAACATAACTCGGCTCAAAGGCCCCATAACTCATAACTCAATACCAGTAACCATATTTCCATCTCAATTTCAACGTCATACTGTCAGATGTTCTATTCACAACTGCTCAACACTTAGAGTACAAGGCTCTAAGCTACTCACCCACGTGTCTCGGTCAAAGAATCGACAACTTGAATACAATACGAAAGAACAAACCCAATCTCAACGTCTCATTTCATGGTTCATGATAGTACTTCGTAATCTTAGTGACAAATATAGTCAACCAAATACTCACTAGCCAAATAAGAAGAAGTAAGACCAGCTTCGTTAAATAAATATTACAATAATGCATGCCAAGATCAAATGCTTACCAAGGTACCTCTCGCCTCCAAAATCTCATTGCCTTAGTAAATAAAACCAACCAGTAATAAATCCCATTACACTAATCATCAAATTTGACATACCAAATCTTGCTATACGCACCGACATACATACTGATTTCCTATATAAACGATTCATCCATTACCCCTTTAAATAACCAAAAAAAAATAGATAATAGAATATATTATAAGTACTAATGTAACTAATCACAATATTCAAGTAACAATAATCACAGTTCACTGAAGAATTAATCCAAATACATATATCACGAATAAATAACATATAAAGCATACAACCCCAAACTATAATAGTAATATTAGGATCAGTAGAATCGTGTTACCTCGAAATAAATCGGGTTGGGGCGATTAAAGATCAAGATCAGCCAATAATTTGAGATAGTTGATAGATAGAGGAGGACGAATTGGTTAACGGAAACTCGTAAACATACTAGCGAGAATGCTAGAAGTGACCGTATAATAGGTATTAGGCTTAAGGGATAAGTATTTGGTAACAAAGATGAATAACAATCAGTAGCAGCCACAACAAGAAGAAGATGTACGGAGGAAAGCCAAACAAGGAGCCGGGTGATAGAGAATAAGGGTTAGGTTACACTAATAAAATAATACAAAGAAATAAGTATATAAATATATTTATCATCAAAGAAAACCAAATATGTTAAGGTTTAGTAATAAGGAATATGTTGGGTTAGCCGAGAAAGGATACATGAGCTAAGATCCGATTAAATACGCTACTATCTTATTTTAGGAAATTTATTACTCGTAAATAAATAATACGATAAAATAATTGAACTAAAATACCAAAGAAAAATATTGGGGTATTATACAACCGGCACTCTCAACCCTGGTCTCGGCCAGCGTCACCTTCTTTTCCACATCGGATGCCCTTTACACATCCATGTGGAGGGGGGATATGGTACGGCCATAACATGACCAAGCCGAGGTAGAAGAAGCCGGGGCAGAAAAATTTCATTTGCGCAGAATATACGCTCAACATACATCGGAGCCCATACCACGGCATAGACTACGCTGGGGGCAAATTGATGGGGCATATTCTGCACCCGCTGACCGAGTCAACATATTGAGCAAGGTCAAAGATATCCACAGCAAGTCAACGACTTAGACAGCCTAACCGACGCAACCTGTCGGCCTGTCACTTGGGTCCCGGCTGGGACAACTAGCCAGCCGGGGCACATATCCGCGTACTCATATCCAAGACCCCTCGGCGGCGAGTCAACAGGGCCCGCCGGCCTGCCATGGGTCCCTCGGCCGAGGGTAGAACGGTCTTTCCACCTGCAAGCCACTTGGCCACTTGGCCACTACGTGACAAAAGGTGAAAGTCTATAAATACTCCTCAGCCCTCATTGAGGAAAGGATCCCAAAATCATAACCTAAATACCCTATAATCTGGTAATATCTTCCTTATCTCTCTACAATATATACTTAGCCAAGTAACACATAACTTATCTCTTTAAGTTCACTGACTTGGGCGTCGGAGTGAGTACGCTCGGCCAAAGCCGAGCCCTCAGTTTGTTCATTGTTTCAGGGGAGGCCAAAGGAGGACTCAATCAAAGACATCATTCTACAAGCCACGAGTGGTAACAATACTTGCTTTGGAATTACACCCGGAACAACTATTATTATGTAGAATTAAGTAAAACGAAAGCTATGAGTCTACGACAAAATAGAGTCCACATGATTTACCATAAATATAAATTCGTGTTAACATTAAAACGGGTCAAATATCATTTCACACGTGCATATAAGACAAATTCATTGCTTTTCTATTATGTTTTTGTTTTATTCAAACTACTTGAATGGAAATACAGTAACAATACTATTGATTGTTAACAAATTACTCTTACTATGAAAAAATTACATTTATGTAACCCAATCTTGAACGTGCAGTAGCAATACTATTTGATAACAATGGCAATGGTAATTCACAACCTCTACTTTGCGCAAGGGAACATAGCCAATTTTTTTTTTTTTTTTGCAGGTACAATGGCAATGGTAATTCACAACCTCTAAGATATAATATTATTCACACAAATACTACATTTTTATCCCAAAAAGATGGTTCAAAGCACAAAATGTGTTTTAAAAATTTTGGGCCAGAATTTACTATAAAAACTGGAAATTTCATCATCGCACATGCATGGACTTTACTAGCACCCGTACATCGTACGGGCATTCCACCGAGTATGCTTAATAAAAGAAGAAAGGCAAAATCATCATAAATTTAATGTTTTAAACAAAAAATTCGAATTTTGACGGAAAATTGGCCCAAAAATGGGGTTGGGTGCAAAATATAACCTGAACAAATAATTTAGGTGTAAATTATTAAAAAAATTTGATGTGGAAGTAAGTTTAAAAAAGTGGATTAAGCGTGGGTGTAATTGATAATTTACTCTTAAATTAATGGTTAAAATAATTTGCTCACTAATATAAATGTGAATATTACTAAAGTAGCGGTTTTAATGAAATATCCATCAAAATAAAACCGCGGGTGTTATACAGGGCGCAGGGCTCCTCTCAGAATCCATAGCCACCTCGGGTAAACTAACAGGGACACAATCATCAAACGAAACCGGAGACAACAAGGGCTTCTTTCCTTTCCTTTCTATGCCAAGAGGGTCAGTTTGGGGAGAGACTCGTTTTCCATTTGAAATGATAGTTAAACGGTCTACACAACTTGTAGCTGTCGGGAAATATCCTTGTTAGGGTTAAATTTGAGTGCACGATCAAAATCAGTTTCGGCCTTCGGAAGTAAATTCAAATGCTTAAAAGCTAACACAATTCGCTAGAGAGCTTTAATGTTTGAAGGATCAACGAACAAAATCAAAGTGCAATAGCAACAAACTTGTTCATAATCGGGGACCTTCAGATCACAAGCTGCCAAATTCAAAAAGAAGGAGAAGACAAGAGAAGTTGCATAAGGTTCATCTTAATTAGCAGAGATACCCATAAATAAAAGGAATTTAAGATCGACTTTATAATGAAAATACACTAAAGGCATAGTACCCATATTAAAGAACATGTATGTTCCCCACTTCCCCTTATCCTTGAGGATGCCGGCTCGTTTAAACGATGGCCACCCACATTCTATAACGACTTGACCAAGAAGTTCATCCATCTTGATACAATCATCCCCGGAAAACATGTCATGTCCCCAAGACCGGCTAAAATTAACTGACATGCCATAATCTAAATTAAACAAAACCAAAATTAAAGAAAGTCAATTTTGTAACTTAAGGATGAAGAAAATGAGAAAGCTTAAGGAAATTAGAGAGGAGAAGAAAACTTAACAAAGAAGGAATGAAGGAGGGGAGGGACTACTACAAGTCTACAACCAACCCATCCACCATAACACTGACCCAAACTAACCACCGTCGCCTATCACTGTACCTTGAACAAAACTATCAGAATTAGCCACGACCGCTAAACCACGTAACTTGAGTCGCAGACCACAACCATAGAAAAAGATTCAAGATGAGAAAAACCGCAAAAACCTCCCCCAGCTATACTCTTATCCATCACCTACATACAAAACCACCAAAAAGCCGCCACAAGGAACACCCAGAAACTCGTCAATCCACCCTCCAAAAACTCGCCACTTACATGTCTGTGAAAGAACACCTCAGACCAAAATAAGATGAAAGATGGGCCTAGAACAACCTTCACGTACCATAACTAAGGGTAAAAAGAAAGACCAATCAGACGAACGGACCGGAAAAAAACGGTTAGGAGTAGGTGGCTTAAACGAAAACAAAGATTGTAACGCCCCGTAATTTCGGACCGTTAATATATTGCGGAAGTAATTTATTAATCAAGTAAAATTTGATATTAATGTATTTAAAGTAAAAATAATTCAAAGAAATATAATTTTATTATATTTTGAAGTAAAGTATTTATTTTGATAGTTTCGAAATGTTTAAAAATAGTTTAAACCGTGTAAAAACTTTTTATTTCGAAAAATGGGCATATCGGGAAAAAAATGACAATTCTATTGAAAATTGGGCAAACGGTTTTGGAAATGGGTCGTATGAGTATTCAATTTTCTTGTAATCTCGTGTTTAAGAACTTTGGTCTTGTCGGAATTTGCATTTGACAAGCGGTTCTAATTATTATCGAAACGAGCCGAAACCGACTCGTAAAATCCCGACTTAAACCCGCTCTTTCCTTTCCTTTCTCCCTTACCCGCGGCACCCTCCCCCTTCCTTTCTTTTTTCTGATTTTCTTTGTCTATCTTCATCTTCCTCTACCTTCTAAAACATAAAAACCACCATTTTTACCCAAATTCAAGCTAAAATCACCATAACTTTCTCGTTTCTTGACGGATTTTCACATAATTTATATTTTCGGAATCCTCTCTTCGAGATCTACCTCCTGGTATATTTTAATTTCAGTTTTCTTGAAGTTGTTTTAAGACGAATTTTGGCATAATTTCGGTATTTATACTTATTATTGTGTTTTTATTGTTTAATTAGGTGAAGAATTGGAGGACGAGTTTGGGGACTCGTATATTGTCGAAGATAGTGGCTAGTTACTTGTTAGGGTTTGGTTTTCAAGGTGCTAATTGTTCATTTTCTAGCTTAAGGTAACATATTTCGAGTTACTCGACGAATAATCGTCACATTCTTTGCTTTTTGTATGTTTTTGTGATTTTTGTTTGAGTAGTAAATTTTCACATGATAAAATGGGTTGCATGCATGTCTAATGCTTGTCTTTTGTTAGTTTAAGTTAACCATTTGTATATTATTGTTTAGAACAAATTTGGATGAGTAATTATTTGATGAGACAAATCCGCGGGTTGGCTGGAACGTGTCAGTACCAGACCGAGACATTTTCCAATGTTTCCAAAAATATGACAGATTGAACGGCGTCGAAAAATTAGGTGGTTTAGCCACTTGAATCACTCAATTCGGAGTCCGTATGAGTATTTGGCGTCGTTTTACCGAAAAATTTATAGAAAAGTTACTGTTCACAGACCCGCGGTACTGTTCACAGCAGTGAAACAGGCCCGTGACCGGCCGCGGCAGGCCCGTTCTTGGCCCGGGTTGGTCCGTCGCTTGTTTCGCGCTTTTTCATGCTTTGTTCATCATTTTAGGTTCATTAATGTTATAGTTAGAATAAGTATCATATGGTTAAACCTTTGAAATGAATAATGTTAGTAGTAAAGATAATGAGGTTGGTAAAATTATGCTCATATTGATAGTTATCACATGTTAGGATAGATTATAAAATGAAATTGTAATGAATAGGCTCAAAATGAATTTTATAGTAATAATTGTAATGTTTTGTTGATTGTGCCGAAAACTGAGCCTTAGTCCCTTTGACTGATTCGATGTCAGTCAATTGAGTGATTGGTCAGCCGCAATTTAACCCGCACTGTCGCAGATCGGGGTTGCGGGTAAAAATTCGGTTGGATGAAATTTTATATGAATTGGATAATCGGCCTTTTTCTTGTTTTGGGTCATTTATCAAGTTTTTAAGTTCACATGTATAGTTGGTTGAATTTAATAGCTTCTTATATTGTAGAAACGGCCCTAGATTCCCTGAAACCTTTAATATTGTTAATATTGCTAGAAATGGTATTGGTATTAAATACTTTCTTGCGAGGGTTGTTGTGTTTGTCATAGATAGGTCTTTATAGTCTCGACGAGTATATGTTCACTGCTTAATAGCCTTTGTGTTCCTGACTAGTGGATTTATATCCAAGTTGGGGCATGACCTCGTTACTTATTTTGATAGTAAGTGGTCAGCTTAAGTAATAGCCAACCCTTTGGTGGACTCTTTAGGGTACTTACTTTGTTTTAGAAAAATTGTGGGTCTTGGGTGCGGTGGTGTGTATCCGCATGTCTAGGTCTGCGCAGATTTTAGGCTAGGGTTGTGTTGTGTCTTGGCCATGTTTTATTAATATTAACCGCTGAGCCAAGATACCGGTTCGATTACCTTCCCTACCTCGTGGTATAGACTCGAGTTACAGAGTGACTATTGACCGTGCTAAGAACTTATGCCTGTCTTTGATATATTGCCCTTTCTTGTATGGTGACTTTATGAATTGTAATAGGTGAGATGTAAGCCGGTTACAGTTGATAAAGTTTGGATTACTACTTGTTATATGTTTCACATGATAGTTTAAATTGGTCAGTTTAGTATTCATATGTTAGGATACTTGAAAATTAGATTATTTATCATATTGTTTACATGTTACACTACATGTTACATTAAATATGACGTTTCGTGGCTGGGAGGACTCGAAGTTACTCCCCACTGAATTGTGGCTTTCGTGTTTGTATAAAATGCGATTGACAGGTACTTGATGCTTAGTTGGGGTACACGGACGAGCTAGTGAGCAAAAGAACCTTGGACCTAGTTCGGCTATTTTTGTAGTAAACCTTTAGACTTTTGGTTTTGTATATATTTTGAAGGGACATATGTCTCCCTCTTTTTCTTTGGGTTGTATCATTATATTTTCTTATCTTTAGCATAGTTATGTAAATTAGTTTGTTAGCTTTTGCAGGTTTTGGCACCCTCCTAAGTTGGAAATGTTTGTGAATGGTTTAGGAAAGTTTTAAAAATTGCAGGTTTTATCTAGTTGAACCAATTACAAACATATCCTGTCAGTTTTTCTGTAGATTTTACGTGTTTAATTAAGGCTTAAATTGAGGGTGTCACAGTTGGTATCAGAGCTTGTTGCTCCCGACGCACGTTTGTGCACCCCACTTAAAAGCACTTGACCTTAAAATAATAAACTTGAGAGATGGGTAGGATGGGTAGATTTAGGATTTTATGTGGTAGTCTGTTTGTGGTTGCTAATTGTTAGGTACTAATTAATTTTCGTCTTTCAAATTCCTCTTCTCTCGCCTTGGTAACTACTCTTCAATTCTTTCCCCTGATTCATCCTTAGTTCGTTTCCTTCTTATAATAAAAGTCCATGTGGACACCTTCCTTTTATTCCGCAGGATAGTCCCCTTGTTCAAGAGAACCCGGTTTTGAGAGAATGTATCATTGGAGGGCGTGAACGAGTTGAGAAATTGATTGTTTAAGGTTTGAGTTGTATAGGAGAATATAACTTGGGATCCTTAGGTTAGTCTTGTTAGTTGTGCTTGATATGAGAGCTTGTTTGTTATAGATGATTGAGCATGGGTACTACCTTAGCACATAAGATGGAATGAATCTGAGCTACTTCATTGGAGAGTCTCGATGTTTCTTGTGGAAAATTAAAGGAATGATAGTTAGCCCTAATCCTTGAAGGCCTTGAAAGGAATACAATAGGACGTTGACGTTGCTTAATGGATTGGTATCGTACTTTGGAATTAGTTAGTTTGTTAAACCTTTCGAGTTGACCAAATCTAGTATAGAGTAACCCTTGATGACCTTTCGAAATTTGGGAACATGTGGTTGATTTTATTAATCATATTTGAATTTGGGAATTTTGGTGGAATGTTGTTCGATGTAGTTCGTAAGTTCAAAGATGTGATGCTAATTTATGGTATCGGAGACTAGAAGTATTAAGTGGTGAGATGATGAAGTAAACAAGCCATGGTATTTGGGGATGACATAGTAAGTGAAGTTCAATGGCGAGAATTGTAATGGAGATACTTTAGGACATGGATGTTAATAAATGAATTTGTGTGGTGAATTGATTTTGGCTCTTGGAACCAATTGAGTTGAGAAATACCTACCATTATGGAGTCCTTGTTAGTCCTATGATTTGGTAGACATTTGGGGCTTTGTTGAGCACTTTAGTGAAGTAACCTTACAGCGGTAACCCTTTCATTATGCCGCTTTTGTTCTCCTTTCCTTCTCTTTAACGTTCGTTGAACCCTGTTCTTATGCCAAAGTTTACGTATCTTCTTCTTGCCCGAGATATCTTCTTAACTCGTATACCTCTTATTTTTGTCAATCGTTATCTTTACGATCCGACTCCTTATTTCCTAACATGTCATTTGTTCCTTGCTTAACCTTCCTTAACGCCTTTTTATAATACCATTTCTTTTGAGAAATGTTGGCCTTGGTTAGACATCATGACCTTTGAAGGGGTTGTTGTGTTTGACCCTTTCCTGGTTTTGAGAGGATTTGATATTGGAAAGACTTAGGTAGTGGGATGAGACATACTTGATGGTTTCTATACCTATAGATCCTTGATAAAGTGAGTACGTTGGATTGGTGGATGTTGTGTGTCAAATGTGAGTTGCATTGGTTACTAAGGTTATGGAACATGGCATTGTTGTTTATGTTTGGGTACTAGTGCCTAGTACTTGACTTAAAATGGATGAAATTGAATGGTGGATTTGAGGATATAGGATTGACTAAGTAGACGAGTTTTGATTGGCCTCCATAATCGCTTTGGATATGAGGGTTTGATAATGTATATGTTACCGTGTGAGAAACGTTAAATGCGGGATTACTAGTTGGTTTTAGTGAGTGATATTGATTACTACTTGAAGTATAGTATGAGAGTGAGAGTAAGCTACATTGTTAGGAAGTCTTAGCACTTGTTTTGGTAACTAGAAAGGGTAATGGTATGGTTGACACCAATTGTTAGGTTAAAGGACATAGTTTCAATTTATGGTTTTAGGAACTCTGAGGTGATAAAGTGTTGTTACAATTAAGACCTTGTTTCTTGGAAATTTGATGGTAAGTAAGTTTTAGGATGTCAAATTTGAAAGAATACTCCTTGGGATGTTGATGACCATAATGGATTGATGATGTGATTTGGTATTAGTTGGCTCTTGGAGTTATAGCTTGTTATTGGGATTCTTGATTAAAGGTTTATTTGTTTTGAGGAACCCATAGTTGACACTAGTTGGATACGAATATAACTTTGTTAGAAGCCTTGACCTTAGACTTGTGAACGTTGTTTCTGGATGTTTGAGGATTTGGAGCGATGAGATCACACTTATAGTGGAGTACCTTGTTTCAGGGAACAAATTAGGATGAAGTAACATAAGTGATTGAGGAAACCCTTGGGAGTGATGTGCTTATGAGTTTTGTTGTTAGGAAGTTTTTGGAACCGTTTTGAGTGGTGTTGTTGTTTGAGGTAAAAGTGTCTGGCGTTTCCTTGTTGATTAATTTCCCTTTTTCTTTGATCATGAGCGTTACCGCTCATACCTCTCTTCCTTATTTTGTCATACTCCTCTCATAAGTTTGATGTTGCACTACTACAATTTAAGGCAAAGAGAACGCCCCTTCAAGAACGGTTGATAGCGGAACCGATCTCTTTGTTATTTTTAGTTTGGCGGGCATATAGAATTCCAATAGAGAACGGTTGTTTGCTCAAACCGTTCTCATACATTAACAAAGAGAACGGTTATATTTGACCAACCGTCTTAAAATATAAAAGAGACCGGTTATAGATCCAAAACCGTTCTCCTTGATAAAACAAAGAGCACAGTCCTTATCGTTGGCCGTTCTATATCAAATCCCTAAAGACCCTTTACACTTCATCCCACCAACTCATATGGTCGTACAATCATCATGTCCTCCCTTTCCTCTCACTCCCTTTCCACCGCCACCACCCTCGTCGCATCGTCGGTGGCCATTCATACAACTCGTCCACCGCGACAACTCACCATGACGATTGACGAAATCGTCCTTATTATCTTCGCCATTCGCCAAGCCGCACGCCGACTACCGCTGTCGCCTCGTGTTGTATGTGCCTCCATTCAATCGATTCCTCCTTGTACTCATTTTTTTCACTGGTTTCAATTAATTAGTTTGGGTTTCATGAGTAATTTGATTTGTGTTTAATTAGTTGCATTAAAATGTTGTATGTTTTTTTTTGGTTATTTGATGATAATATAACATAATTGTTGTGGTGATTGAAGCATTCGGCTTAAATTTTCCAGATGGGAAAGCCACGCTCGATTCATCAGTTGATGCAAGGTTTTTTTTTTAGTTTCATCGCAGTATCTGTCCTCTGCTGCTTTCACTTCTTGAACGCACAACTATTCGGCTGATTAATGGGTATCTCCTTGAATCCGTTCTTAACTATATGCTTGTCTTGTTAAATTTTCAGAAATTTGTTTAACTTTCTGTTGATCTAGTAGTGGTGTTCGCACTTTTAGAGAATGTGAATAAAGTCTACTCTACATCTCATTTTGAATCTGTTCTTAACTATTACATAACTCTTTATTATTAGGTTGATATGTGGATAAAGTCTACTCTACATCTCATTTTTGTTTCTCGAAAATCCAATTGCTTAGCTTTCCCTTCATTTTACTACTCTTCTAGGTAAAGCTTTATCTTCATTGTAGTTTCTCAATCGGCTTCTGGACATCGTCAGATTTCTCAAGTAATTAACATTAGAAGTCTGGTTTAGAGGGACTTCAAATGGACTTTCTGAGAAGTAATTTAACCAAAATAGTAAAGCTTCCGACCAACTTATTTCCTGGCACTCTGGCAGTCTTCTTTTTTTCACCTAATTAGAGCAGCTAAATGTTCACGAGATTGACTACTAATTTTGCATCTCCTAAAAAATGTGATAATTGTAACACTGACAGTTAAATTTTTTGGGTTCTTATGATCGTTCGCACGCTGTACTAACGCTCGAATGAACAAGTTTTCATCAATGCCTTTCATAACAGGCTGCCATTTGTAAACAGCATCAGTCATATCATGTGTCAGAAACCTCTTAACATTTCCTGTGTTATTTAGTAAGGATCCCCTCATGTTTAAAGCAACCGATTTCTGAAACTATTTTTCGAGTTTGTTTGTGTTGTGTTTTAGTGGTCATTTACTTGTGCTTTGTGCATCTCTTCTTTTGTTCCTGTCTCGTAGTCACCAATGCTCATGATATTCACATTACTTTGTCCCAGCAAGCTCTATTGTGGATCAAGTCAGTTGTTGATGAATGCGCCATCACTACTGAGCAACTGAAAGATTATGTCTGGAAGACACTAGACAATGGCTAGGTGAGTTTATTATTTTTAGGCATAGTTGTGGTACTTCAATGTTTTGAAAGTTCACCTTAATTTAGCATCGGCTTTTTAGGCACATGTATATTTACCACCATTTGCTGGGCCATGAAGTCGAGATGTAGATGGTTCGAAATACTTTGCCTCGTAGATTTGGTGCTTCTGGCCTTCCAGAACTTAATGCCTCACAGGTATTGCCTTTTGCCTTCTTCACATATTTTTTAATGGTTTCTTTTTTTGAGTTTTGGGTATTTGGTAGAGATGTTGTTGAGCATTTCGGTTAGGAGTCATGTCTGTTGGACAATCCAAAAGGTTTAAATCTTTATTCTGTATTGCCTTTTTTTGGGTAAGTAGTAGAGGATATTCACTAAATGTGAGATGTTTTTAATTTTATTTTTTATTTTTATTATTACAAATGTCTCACGACTTTTTAAAACCATAGGTTTTTGCAGTTAAGAGCGTCCTCCAGAAGCCCTTAAGTTTGATTCAGGGCCCTCCTGGAACGGGGAAAACTGTAACTTCAGCTTCTATTGTTTATCACATGGCCAAGCAAGGCCAAGGGCAGGTAACTGCCACACATGATGCTGCTACTTCATGGTTATCCTGTATTGTCTCTACTCTCTTGCAGTCTCACTTCTTTGAACAGGCTTGTTAGGTTTTGGTTTGAGCGCCGAGTAATGTGGATGTAGACCAACTTGCTGAAAAGATAAGTGCTACTGGCTTAAAGGTAATCAAATATGTTCCTACTTCACATGGCAAAATGGAACTTCCCATCTATATAATGCATGATGATTTGTTTATTTTATAACTGTAATTTTTTATTAGGTGGTGGGACCCTCCCCGGACCCTCGCCTAGCGGGGACGCCATCGTGCACCGGCGCCCTTTTTCGGACTTTGTGCCAACTGCCAAGTCAAGGGAGGCTGTTAGTTCTCCTGTTGAGCATCTCACACTTCATTATCAGGTCTTCTTACTTTCATAATGTGATGTTATCTTTACATGGTATTAGAGTTTTTATTTTTATCCAGTTCCCATTTCATTCTTTATAGGTTCGGCACCTTGATACTTCAGAAAAGAGTGAATTGTACAAACTACAACAACTGAAGGATGAACAAGGTAATATTTCGTCATTTTGGTTATCTTCATTCTAGGTTTTTTTTTTGTTGATTTATAAGCAGATGATTCACATGTTTGTGGGCTATGATCTGTCGGCTCCTTCTTTGTGCTGTCTTTAATTGAAATGTGCCTTTTCAGTCAACGTTGCCCTCCAATTATATGTGGCCTATGTTTATTTTTATCTGGTTACTATCAATTCTATTGATATTTTTTTGTGGTAGAGAAGTGGATATTTGGTTTTAGAATGGGAGGGGTGAGCTTTGCTTTATTTAGCAACTATCATTTTTGATCAGTAAATAGCGGTGGAGTCGTGAATGAATTGGACGCGGCTTGATATATATTTTTCATTAGCATGGGGGTATGGCACTACTATGGCAAGGGATCTATCAAATTTTAGGGATACGTGGTCGTTTAGAATCTAGGTGGCGGGGGTGTGCTGTGTGATGCACATTCCCTGCGGTTTCTGGTCATTGAAGTAAAAATGATGCTTGGTGCCTTTTCAGTCAACTAGCCTATTTTTGCTTGTGATTGAAGTAAAAATGATGCTTTTCATCATGTAAATTTTTATTCTTTGTTCATTGATCCTCCTGGCTGTATTGTGAACTTAGCATGCGTCATAATTTGAGCTAAATCCAGCGTCTTAATTTTTCAGGAGAATTGTCCAGCAGTGATGAGAAAAAGTACAAAGCTTTGAAGCGAGCAACAGAAAGGAAGATAGCTCAGAGTGCAGACATCATTACATCATTTGTTGTACATGTGTTGGAGCTGGAGATCCCCGTCTTTCTAATTTAGGTTCCGGCAGGTATGAAGTTATTCGTCGTGAGTTTTTTTTTTTCTTTTTTTTTTTCTGAAAATATCTGGCCCACTTGGTACTTAATTGTTGTTGATTTTAGGTACTAATTGATGAGTCCACTCAATCAACCGAACCCGAGTGTCTCATTCCACTTGTACTTGGTGCCAAGCAGGTGAGTTCTAGTCCATGTAGCCCTGTAAAAATTTTATATTGCTCTTTTGGACTCCCTTTAGCCTGGTGGATTCACTAACTATGTAAGGTAGAAATAGGCCATTGATACCACATGATCATTCGAGTGTCGGTCCTTACGTTAAGGTATTTGCTTACATTTTCAGAGTACTTCCCTTAGAAAGAAGGTGGGTGAATCTAATGCTCAATGGCACTAATCTCATAAAGAAGGTGGAGTGATCACAATAACACCAACTTATCTCCTTACTTTTTCCGAGAGTACTGAGGTATTTGCTTACCATTTTAGAGTACTATCCTCACAAGTTAACTTTGATAGCTTATTAAATGCCCTGTATCAATATATTACTATTGTTTTCTTCCTACATCATCGAGGACAGCGAAGGCTCCTAATTGGGTACTGATGAGACGATTTTCAGAGATTTATTCACGAGAGTCCTGCTATAGAAACTGAATGCAAGCTTCATTTTTCTGCAATTTTTTGAAGTTCGATTTATTTGCACTATGATGCGACTATGTGATGAGGATTGAAGGATTTTTATTTATGTTTTGCACATGGTAGCGTATCTTCGATATTTGTAGGCTCTTAACAACATGATAAGATTTTGTATTTTGTTTTAATAGAATTTGTCCTAATGGTTCAAATTAAATCGGAAGGTTTTTCTTGTGTAAAAATTGCCGGAGTTTCTGAATTGTAACAGGTTTAATTCTTATGAGCTATACGATTCAATCGTGTAGGGTTACGATAAAAATAGAAATATTTTTAAAAAAAAAAATAACAGGATCTAAGAGAACGGTTAGTATCATCACAACTGTTCTCTTTGAAAAGGTAGAACTAAGGCGCCAAAAAATCTAAAACTCTAACAAAGAGAACGGCCTTATCAAAGAGACTGGTTCTTATATGCAACCGTTCTCTTTGATATATCAAAGAGAACGGTTCTAAAAGGCAACCGTTCTTATTGTTGTTACAAAGAGACCGGGTTGACTTATTTCAACCGTTCTCTTATATCAAAGAGAACGCTTGGCCACAGGACGGTCCAAACTACGTATAAGAACGGTTACCAACCGTTCTCTTTGATCATTTTTGTAGTAGTGTTGGTAACCTATGAAACTCCATCCTTGACACCCTTTTAGGTTCGACTTCAATTCTTACCCCATGAAACTCATACAGCTCTTTTGATTAGTTAAGCTCGAATCCTTTTAGCATACTTGCTCCTATGATGTCTAAGTTACTTTTCCCTTCGAGGAATTTCTAAATATTTCAAGCTACTAGTTTCGATTCATTCTTGAAAGTTTATGTCACTTCTGCAAACCTAACCTATTTTTGAAGACTTGAAAATGAAAATTTGATTTAGTTCCCCTATTCCTTTCTTGAATATAAACTCATTTATCGTAATTTTAATTTCTAGACCCGAGTTTTCGTTAAGATTTGTCCAATTTCTGTTAATTTTGATCCATTTATGACTTCTTTGTCAAGGTTTAATGTTACATTTTTAGGGATTTGACCCCATTTGGGTTTAAAAGTGAAACCTTTACTTCTATTTTGGCTTTTTGCAAAAGAAAATTTGAGTAGATTACCTTTCTCTTACTTTGATTTTAACATTAATGAGTGTTAAATCTCGTTATTGGAGACGTCCCAATAATGGGTTTTCTCATTTATTGGTGTAGAAATATTTTTATATCTTGATATGAATGTGGATGTTCTTGTCTGATCAACGAGAGTATCACCGTTTCATTGAAAAGATACCTATGTTTTCTTATAACTATGATTTCTCCTTCTAAGTTTCGAGGGCGAAACTTTTTAAAAGGAGGGGTGATTGTAACGCCCCGTAATTTCGGACCGTTAATATATTGCGGAAGTAATTTATTAATCAAGTAAAATTTGATATTAATGTATTTAAAGTAAAAGTAATTCAAAGAAATATAATTTTATTATATTTTGAAGTAAAGTATTTATTTTGATAGTTTCGAAATGTTTAAAAATAGTTTAAACCGTGTAAAAACTTTTTATTTCGAAAAATGGGCATATCGGGAAAAAAATGACAATTCTATTGAAAATTGGGCAAACGGTTTTGGAAATGGGTCGTATAAGTATTCAATTTTCTTGTAATCTCGTGTTTAAGAACTTTGGTCTTGTCGGAATTTGCATTTGACAAGCGGTTCTAATTATTATCGAAACGAGCCAAAACCGACTCGTAAAATCCCGACTTAAACCCGCTCTTTCCTTTCCTTTCTCCCTTACCCGCGGCACCCTCCCCCTTCCTTTCTTTTTTCTGATTTTCTTTGTCTATCTTCATCTTCCTCTACCTTCTAAAACATAAAAACCACCATTTTTACCCAAATTCAAGCTAAAATCACCATAACTTTCTCGTTTCTTGATGGATTTTCACATAATTTATATTTTCGGAATCCTCTCTTCGAGATCTACCTCCTGGTATATTTTAATTTCAGTTTTCTTGAAGTTGTTTTAAGACGAATTTTGGCATAATTTCGGTATTTATACTTATTATTGTGTTTTTATTGTTTAATTAGGTGAAGAATTGGAGGACGAGTTTGGGGACTCGTATATTGTCGAAGATAGTGGCTAGTTGCTTGTTAGGGTTTGGTTTTCAAGGTGCTAATTGTTCATTTTCTAGCTTAAGGTAACATATTTCGAGTTACTCGACGAATAATCGTCACATTCTTTGCTTTTTGTATGTTTTTGTGATTTTTGTTTGAGTAGTAAATTTTCACATGATAAAATGGGTTGCATGCATGTCTAATGCTTGTCTTTTGTTAGTTTAAGTTAACCATTTGTATATTATTGTTTAGAACAAATTTGGATGAGTAATTATTTGCTGGGACAAATCCGCGGGTTGGCTGACGTGTCAGTACCGGACCGAGACATTTTCCAATGTTTCCAAAAATATGACAGATTGAACGGCGTCGAAAAATTAGGTGGTTTAGCCACTTGAATCACTCAATTTGGAGTCCGTATGAGTATTTGGCGTCGTTTTACCGAAAAATTTATAGAAAAGTTATTGTTCACAGACTCGCAGTACTGTTCACAGCAGTGAAACAGGCCCGTGACGGGCCGCGGCAGGCCCGTGCTTGGCCCGGGTTGGTCCGTCGCTTGTTTCGCGGTTTTTCATGCTTTGTTCATCATTTTAGGTTCATTAATGTTATAGTTAGAATAAGTATCATATGGTTAAACCTTTGAAATGAATAATGTTAGTAGTAAAGATAATGAGGTTGGTAAAATTATGCTCATATTGATAGTTATCACATGTTAGGATAGATTATAAAATGAAATTGTAATGAATAGGCTCAAAATGAATTTTATAGTAATAATTGTAATGTTTTGTTGATTGTGCCGAAAACTGAGCCTTAGTCCCTTTGTCGATTCGATGTCGATCAATTGAGTGATTGGTCAACCGCAATTTAACCGCACTGTCGCGCAGATGGGGTTGCGGGTAAAAATTCGGTTGGATGAAATTTTATATGAATTGGATAATCGGCCTTTTTTCTTGTTTTGGGCCATTTATCAAGTTTTTAAGTTCACATGTATAGTTGGTTGAATTTAATAGCTTCTTATATTGTAGAAACGGCCCTAGATTCCCTGAAACCTTTAATATTGTTAATATTGCTAGAAATGGTATTGGTATTAAATACTTTCTTGCAGGTTGTTGTGTTTGTCATAGATAGGTCTTTATAGTCTCTGACGAGTATATGTTCACTGCTTAATAGCCTTTGTGTTCCTGACTAGTGGATTTATATCCAAGTTGGGGCATGACCTCGTTACTTATTTTGATAGTAAGTGGTCAGCTTAAGTACTAGCCAACCCTTTGGTGGACTCCTTAGGGTACTCACTTTGTTTTAGAAAAATTGTGGGTCTTGGGTGCGGTGGTGTGTATCCGCATGTCTAGGTCTGCGCAGATTTTAGGCTAGGGTTGTGTTGTGTCTTGGCCATGTTTTATTAATATTAACCGCTGAGCCAAGATACCGGTTCGATTACCTTCCCTACCTCGTGGTATAGACTCGAATTACAGAGTGACTATTGACCGTGCTAAGAACTTATGCCTGTCTTTGATATATTGCCCTTTCTTGTATGGTGACTTTATGAATTGTAATAGGTGAGATGTAAGCCGGTTACAGTTGATAAAGTTTGGATTACTACTTGTTATATGTTTCACATGATAGTTTAAATTGGTCAGTTTAGTATTCATATGTTAGGATACTTGAAAATTAGATTATTTATCATATTGTTTACATGTTACACTACATGTTACATTAAATATGACGTTTCGTGGCTGGGAGGACTCGAAGTTACTCCCCACTGAATTGTGGCTTTCGTGTTTGTATAAAATGCGATTGACAGGTACTTGATGCTTAGTTGGGGTACACGGACGAGCTAGTGAGCAAAAGAACCTTGGACCTAGTTCGGCTATTTTTGTAGTAAACCTTTAGACTTTTGGTTTTGTATATATTTTGAAGGGACATATGTCTCCCTCTTTTTCTTTGGGTTGTATCATTATATTTTTTTATCTTTAGCATAGTTATGTAAATTAGTTTGTTAGCTTTTGCAGGTTTTGGCACCCTCCTAAGTTGGAAATGTTTGTGAATGGTTTAGGAAAGTTTTAAAAATTGCAGGTTTTATCTAGTTGAACCAATTACAAACATATCCTGTCAGTTTTTCTATAGATTTTACGTGTTTAATTAAGGCTTAAATTGAGGGTGTCATAAAGATTATCCATGATCGAGCGTTAAGAAGCCGTCAGAGATTTGCCAATGGCCAATCACCGGGGCTATCGGAGGGGAGCGGGGTGGCAGTGAGGATAGAGGTAGTAGCAGTACAAGGAAAAAATAGCTTAAAGATTAAGAAAGGAAGAGAGAAGGGAGAGGCGGTTTACCGTTAGTGTTTAATATTATGACTCAACTAGTGTGATGCCCGTGCGTTGCATGGATTCTAAAATAATTGTCAAAATGTAAAATGCGTAAGGACGTTTTAGCCTTTATTGTGTAAAAGGATTGTAGATCAATTTTAATGTTCACATATTTGATTAACAATAATTATTACCTAGATAGTAGTTATTGCTAAACTAATCAATACTTATTGGATTACACATTTTTTTCCTTTAGATAGTAGTTTTGAGAAGTTTAGTTGGTAAAACAAAACAAAAAATGACAATCCATTTGTATTTTAATTTGTGTAACATTGCATTTGTTACATACAACATGTACACGTCTTCTCTATTTTGATCTTTAAATCTAAAGTATGATAAACGACTAATATAGATGCAGTCATGCAGTACACCTTTAAACCTCTTAGATCCCTTCTTTTTGGACCTCTCTTCCCCACCTCAACCATGCGTTTCATATCTTTATTATTGTCAATGTCTCTTGAAACGTTTATGACAATGAGTTTAATGTGCTCTTTTTTCATCATCAAAATATTTTTATTACTCAATTTCTTTTTAACCCCATTGGGACTGTTATATCAACTCTCGATGCTCCTTTAAAAGTTTCTCCTTAATTTTCTTCTTAGATTTCTCTTATTCTAAATAGTGCTCGTACCTTCACCGTACCCTTCTTTTCATGACCAACCTTAAATGATTATGCTTCATATGTACCAAGCATCGTAATTTTATTTTCTTGTAGCTTGGTTGATGGGGGTATACACCTACATAATGTTACTCTCTTCTCTCGAGGTTTTCATATTTCACCTTCTTGTAACATGTGGTACCATCATTCTAAGAGCATTATCCATATTATATGGGTATGTCCCTCATTTTGTCAGCTCCCGCTTACCTTCTACTCCTTTAAATTGACCTTTATTCTAGACTCATTCAAAACTTTAATCACTTCAACTCGTCTTGATTTACTCTGATTTTTTCTCCTTAACCTTTTGGTGGTTTTCGTCAACTCACTGTTAAACCCCTTAGACTCGTAGTGATTTTCTTCTATTCATTTTCATTGCTTTTCTTGGCATGTTGCCAACACTCTTAAAACCTGACCTCAAACACCTGTTAACCCAATCTAATAAGCCCCTCCTGATTGCCAATGGCATAAAATGAATGTAGCCGCCTCCCTTTGTGCTTTTTCTCTTTTGGTATGTACTGGTTGGATTGCCCGAGATCATTTAGTGTAGTGGTTAATGAATGGACATTAAAGTGTACAACTGTTTACCCCTTTTAAGTGTAATACTTGCCATTGAAGTTGACATTCTTTCCTGTGCGATCGCGTGGGTTGTTAAAACTTGGAATATTTATGAAAAAGGTAATGCAAACTTGAAATTGTTTATATTTAAATTTCCTTAAAATTGTCGTCTGCTAATATTTTTAAGATGTTTTTGAAATTGATCAAACCGAATAAAAAAATCTAATTTGCTTTATAGTTTGAACACATAAATGCATGTCAACATATAAAGAAACGTAATTCAAAAAACATTTATTTGTCTTACTTTTATTTATCTTTTTTCATGCTATATGAGTATTTTGAGAGATCCCATCAAAAGCATTATATTCTGTATCTATTTACGTTCTTTTTACTTGTTTCATGTTTTAATTTTATTACATCGAAGAGTCGAAGATGAACTAATACTCCCTCCTATTCTAAATAACAGTCCCATTGTCCATTTCCGTCTATTCACAATAATGTCCCATTGTCCATTTTTGGTAAGTGTTGTGTGTCCAAATTCAGTTTCATTTCCGTCTATTCACATAACTGTCCCATTGTCCGTTTTGTGTGGTCTAAACTCATTTTCTTAATTCTTATACCATATTCACAATGGGACACTTATCTAGAATAGGAGGGAGTATTAGATTAACAATAAGAGAAGGACCTCAACTTTCCATTTTTTTCCAGTTAAGGACTTATACAATCAAACTTTTCCATTAATGACTTATATCCTCACTCCATTAATTCTCCGTTAATAATTTTTCTTTTCTCCTATTTCATAACACCTGTTATTGCAGTATAGCTGGTATCTCTTCTAATCTAGGCCCTTCTCTAGCAATCATATCTTCCATTAAATTCATTCCATTAAAAATGAATTTGATACTAAATCATTCTCATTTTTTCAGAAAAAGACAATTATACTGCCCTCCCTTCACAGTTCACACCCTTCAATTCCTCAAAGCATCTATCAGCCAAAATAATTGCATAAGCGCCACCCACAACATCGAAGATCTATCACCGGGGACCCGATGTCATTTTCTGGTAAATTTGATATGTTGCTCGGGTAAGTAAAGGAGTGGGTTTCGGTATATTGTCAATGGCCTTTAACTTTCAAGATGTTGTACTGTTAGATTTTGTATTTGTCAATGAACTTCAACATAAATTGGCGAACTTTATCGTACCGTACCAATGAGATGGTGGTATGCAAACTGACTTTGAGGTATAGTTTGAATTAGGAAGTCTAATTTTATTGCTAGGGCTATAATTACAAAAAAGATTGAAAAGAGTAGAGGGGCCGATATCGCAAAAAGATGGATAACACTATAACAGTAGCCAAGAATTCAGTTCATGGAAAGTAAGGTAAGCTACCAATACATGTATACAAGGAAAAAAAATGAAATGGGAGTGTTCGCTTTTGCAGCGCAATGTCAGCAAAGTAATGTTCATTTTGCATGTAATGGGCTTGTGTGGAGGATGATGGAAGGTTGGGGTAATGGCCATTTACTCATATCATATCTCACAAGGGGGAAGGGGGATAAGGGATGTCCTTCCTCGCCACATTGTAGTGACAATATTACATTTTATAATCATCATATCATATATTTCTTTAATGCAATAGCTAATCTTGTTGACATGGCATCTCACATTTTAAGCTTGACGTGTCAGCTTATTAGAATAACTACAAAATAATCTTCTAATTTTGTTTCAATGGAAAGAAAAAAAAAAACAATAGAATATTTCACATGAATATATGGAATACTAATTTTATACCCGTGCATAATTGCACGGGTATACTATTACAAAAATTAGTAAAATCAAAACTTAATATTTCGTAATATATACACGATACTTTATATACTCCGTTTCTTTTATAATTATAATCCATTTTGCTTTTACACGATTTTCAAGGAACCACTTTAACCGCGTTTTTTGCCATAACTCAACATTTTTTTACGTTACTATTTTGTCTAAAATTAGTAGTAAAAGTAATTGTATTATCAAACTCCACTTGCTCTTACCTAGAGCTCGCAAGTTTGACCCGACACGAACCCGAGCAAAACAGACCTGATAGAACCCGAGAATTTTGCGAACCGAACCAATGACGACCCACAACCTAACTCAGCACGACCCGATAATCAGTGACCTAAACCCGAACCAGATCCGATATTGATCTCATTAAATTGATGACCGATAATTATTAAGCTTAATAATGATCAAATTGAAAGCGATTTTGTGTCTAGTTTGATACTTTTAACTTAATAATGAAGTAATTAAGCCAAATAATGGTGTCGAAAAACAATTTTTAATGGTCAACAGTTTATGTAATGCGATAAAATCGCTAGACCCAATAGTGACCCGACCCAACCCGACCCGACCTGACACATAATTTGACCCGAAATGACCCGATCTCAGACCAACTTGACTCGAAAGGATATGTTGACCCGACTTGACCCGATCCAAACGCGATCTGACTGACCCGATTGCCACCCCTACCCTACGGTCTACCCCAATGTTAATCGTAGTTCTCAATTTATCATTGACTTCTCATATAATCAGGCCCACCCATCCCCATAAAGCCCAAATACAAAACCCTAATAGGGAGTATTAATTATTTACCCTATGTTATCTACTTATCTTCTCTCATTTATTCAGTCTTTCACCTTCACCCATCCTTTCAGTCTCACACTTTTCACCTTACACTCATGTTTCATCTACACTAACAAAATCATCAGTAATGACCTCCGCTTCGTTTACAACTCACAAAATAAGTCCAAATTAAAATTAGTCAACCTAGTTCATTTTTTATTAGATCAAACAAACTCATCAACCTGAAGTGTACATTTTATTAGATGATCATTGCAATTCCAGTTCTAAAACATCAAGTCAAGTTTGAAGTTATTTTGGGTAGTTGTAACTTGTACGCATGTTTTTGATTAATTTTTGTTTGCATGTAATGTAAACTTAATATTATTTGTAGATCTACAATTTTGATAATCTTAGTTCTCTTTTGTAGAATATAATCACTTCTACCATATTTATATCCGATGTTAAAACAAATTGGTTTCAATAAAATGTGTAAACCATTTTATGTTTTAAAATAATACTTTATACATGTGCAAAATATTGCAATTATTCTTTAGAATAAATGTTTATCTAATTAATAAACATTTTTAAAACTTGGTACTGTATTTTTTTCATAAAATAAAGATATATTCTTTGATATTGTGATATGGAGTACTATTTTTTATTTAAAACTTTTGGTACATGTTTCATAAAAAAAATGAATAAGAATAAATAGATGCAGACTAATTAATAGTGCGGAGAGAAGAGAGAGGGTAATTAATTCACTCTATAGAACGTGGGGGCTTTGTTGAATTAAAAGATTTTTCACTCCCTAAATTTTAGGAGCCACTAGAAAGAAGCTAAATGTTTTAGCTTTTATGGTAAAGGGATTCCATTTCAATTTCTCATATTATTCTCTAATGCTAAAACTACGAAGATTCTTTCCAAAATGCAAAACTAATCCTGGATTTCTTAGTACTTTTTTCTAGGAAAATGTTTTTTTTTTTTTCAAATGTTGGAATCATGGAAATAAGCGAGATTTTTATTTTCATATTATAAATTAGTAAATTTATTAATTATGAATATGACAACACAATTATCTTTTCTATTTTCATATCCGTAGTATAATAATTTACCCTAAAATAATAAGCGAGTTTTGCGCCCTAAAATACCGCTCAATTAGTTCTCAATAAACTGCCAAAAAAAAACACTATATATTTCCTATGTCACTTACAGCTCCAATCAAGTCCGTCTTTTGGTTGTTTTTTTTTCTATGTATTTTGTTTTGCCTTAAGACGGATAACAAGAATTTGTGGTTTATTTTCAAGTCTGAGCTTCTTTTTCTTAGAAATATTCTCAAAAGGTCTACAAAAACGCGTAAAATGATGTGAAAGAGTGGTTTCTCACTAATTTAGCAGGAGCCGTTGCAACTTTTTCCGTACGAGATTCACGTCAAAGTCAAGTGTTTAGGTTAAACTTTTAGTATATACTCCCTCCGTACCATACAAATGGTAACGTAGTAAAAAAATGGGGTTTTAAGAAAAGAGGGTAAAAGAAGGGGTAAAGAGGGAAGAAAATAGGTGGGGTATGTAATTGTGGATTTAATTGTGAGTTGATAGGTGGGGTATGTAGTAGCATTTTATGTAAATATCAAATGAGTATAAGGATAATTTGGAAATGTTGTGGGCCAAATAAGGAATGTTACCATTGGTGTAGTACGGTCGTATTAGGTAAGTGTTACCATTGGTCTGGTACGGAGGGAGTAGAAGTATAAGAGTTACAGTTTGACATCAACTAGATAGAAGTCAAACTAAACTCTTAATAAACTCTTAATATGGAGTTGAATATTTCCTCTCTGTGAAATAATATTTGATTGATTAAGTCTGGAATTCTAGATCATGCTAGCGGGCACAACATTTTATAGCCAAGATTATAGTTATAACTAAAACTAAAAAAAAAAAAAAAACTAAACTCAATCGATTTGTATCCGATTGAGTTTGGCATATGTTGTAGATGTCGTATGACTTTTTATTAATGATAAGGGTAAATTGATAAACACTACCAACTTTAATCCTCTTTTTCATAATCAATACCAACATAATCAATAATTAATAATCAGTACCAAAATATTAAATTTTTTCTACAATAGGTACCAAGTCGCCTTCTTACTCTAGTTTTTTTCCTACTTTAAAGGTGCTTTCATTTAAGATAGGGATTGTGAACGTGGGTGAGTGGAGATTTGTAGTTGAATGATGGCTTTTAGAACTTTTTTGAGTAGGTTAAGATTGGATTTTTAGGCGATTTGGTACCTATCATAGAAAAAAGTTAATATTTTGGTACTGATTACTAATTATTGATTATGTTGGTACTGATTATGAAAAAGGGTCCTTATATTGGTATTGTTTATCAATTAACCCTAATGATAATGATATTTTCTCAAAAAAAAAAAAAAAAAACTAAATAAAAAATTATTATATCTTAATTATTATTAGTTATATTGATTTACAATTGTAAAAACAGACCCGTGAATTTCACGGGTTTAAAACTAGTAGATTTTAACGGAAATGTGGATCGAATAAATGGAGAGTCTCTTAAATGGAAAATTTAACAGCTTAGGTCCTTATCTGGAAAAAAAATGATTACTTTAGGTTCTTGTCTTACCCTTAACTCCAAATTTTTTTGATTGATTATGTTTTCTTTTTGTATATATTACGTATCGCTACATTATATTTGTGTGAATTAGATTTAAGAGTTGAAAATCATTCTATTTCTATTAGCGACAACCCGCCAAATATTTTTTATGTGCGTGCACTCCTTTCAAATATTTTTTATCTACATATTAATCATTTACTATTAAAATAATTTAGTAATATAACTTAATTTTTATTAGGGTTGTACTTTTTCACCTACGAAGTTTACTCTTTCACATACAATTTTTACGATTTTACCCTTGTCATTTTTTCCACTCTCATTCAAAACCAATTATTATTAAAAAAAAAAAAGAAGACAAAACCACTAAACCATCCAGCCGCCCGTCCGCCACCGCCTTCCCAGCCAGCCACCTTATGCCCAAACACCAGCAGGGCAGTCACACCTACTTCCAGCCAACTACCACCCTCCGCTTCTTTCGCAATCGCGCCAAATACAGAGGACCAAAAAAACACAAGTCGCACAATTACCCTTTCTCTTACACCCCTTATTCTCCGTCCCCATCAATCACCAACCACGCCACAACCAACTCCGTACGGACACCCTTGCCCACCGCATAAAATTAAGAGAGTCCAAAAGCTAACAAATGGGAAAATTAAATCAATCCAAGTAAATGAACTATTAACTTAATGAATGATCCAATCATCTTGTGTAGCAAATTAGCACGAAGTACATATATTGTGCAACTTGTGTTCATTCGAAATCGAGTGCCTGAAGTGGAACTCAATAATTAGTATCGATATAATGCACTAAATAGACGTATAATATAAAATCAGTATAATGTTTTATTAATTGGAGAATCTGTAATCCATTTTTCAAGTTCTTGAAGCAATTATATTAGATTTATAGGGGGGGGGGAATGATAGAGGAGGTAATTTAATTAGGGCTAAGTAAAAAGGGTATTAGATGGAAATATAATGAAAAAATGTATGTGAAAAAGTAATTCCGTTATTATTAGGTCAATATAAGCATGTGACTAATGAATATTGTTGAAACATTAAATATAATTTATATTTTTAAAAATATTTGATTTCGATTTTCAATTGAGGAAAAAACGGGGGTTATAATGTTTATTGTTGGAACTAACTCCTATCCCTATAAACGAAATCCTTGAAAACTTGAATTGTCTCGTTCCGAACCTGACTCGGTTGGCTTGTTTTTCAGGTCTATCTCTGTCCCAATCATTTTTTCTTACATTTATATATTCTTCATAGAAATTAAAAGGATAAATAACTGACGGGACGTGAGGAATGTCAGGCTTTTTTTTTCTAAGCTAAGTTATTGTGTACCTTTGAAGCAATCATCCTAAGAAAAACCATTGTTTAATACGGAGTATATTACTATGTGTGTAGTAGAGGTTGGACATCCCAAGAAATTTGTGCAAATCTAGATGATAGAATGATATATATAGGCAAATACGCTATTATAGCAAAATTTCAAGCGAGTGTCGAGAAATTATTATGATGAAATAAAATGAGCATGCTTGCTCTCAGTGGTGGAGCTGGGGTAGACCTGGAAAAAGCAACCCGACCCGAAAAGACTGATCCGAGACCCGAAGTGACCCGAAATACATCACCCGAATGTGACCCGAAAACCCGAATTGACCCGACCAGACCCGAACATGATCCGAGTTTTCTTGACCCTAACTGACCCGACCCGAAAATGACCCAATCCGAACCACCAAATCCGAAAATGACCTGAAAAAATATAACTCTAATTGAACCGAAAAGACTTCAAATGGCTATTTCTCTATTATTCATTGACCCGAAAATGACCCAACCCGAAACAACCCGACTCGCTTGACGCGAAACAGACCCGAAACTCGAAAAGACTCATCTCAACCCGAATTAACCCGGACTCAATGAGAGACCGGAACTGACCCGACCCAAATTGACCCGAACCCGACCCGTTGACCCGTTTTGCCAGGTCTAAGCTGGGGGGCGGGGGCATTTGTACCCCCCCCCGGCGGATTAAATTTTCGGATTTTTTACTTGAAATTTCCGAAGTTTTTTCGAGTGTACCTTATATCATTACCGCTTCGCCCCCTAAACTTAAATACTGGCTCTGCCACTCTGATAATGATAAAATACACAATGAATGGATCGTGTAATGATCAATTTCAGCTTGTCATAGGAAGCAATTAGGTCATTTAACAAAATTTCTAGAATGATAGAATTGCTCTGAAATTCATTTGCATTCTCGAGAGTAGTTAGTACTAAACAAAATTAAGTCACTCAGATTGAATACAAAGCATTGAAACTAATATTAAGTTACTAAATATAATATTTAAAATATGATGGTTAGCTAATTACAGTACTAAAATCTATTTCCATTAGCGACACTCCGCCAAATATTTTTTATGTGCATGCACTCCTTTCAGATATTTTTTATCAACATATTAATCATTTACTATTAAAATAATTTAGTAATATAACTTAATTTTTATTAGGGTTGTACTTTTTCACATACGAAGTTTACTCTTTCACATACAATTTTTACGATTTTACCCTTGTCATTTTTTCCACCTCTCATTCAAAACCAATTAATATTATAAAAAAAAAGAAAAGACAAAACCACAAAACCATCCAGACGCCCGTCCGCCACCGCCTTCCCAGCCAGCCACCTTATGCCCAAACACCAGCAGGGCAGTCACACCTACTTGCAGCCAACAACCACCCTCCTGTCACGGTTCACTTATTTCAAGCTCCCGTGACGCTCCAAGGATGCTTATGGTAGCTTACACAAAGCATACAAGCATATTCAAAGTCTATACTAGCTCCGGGCAGCTTAGCAACAGTTCAGTCCAGCTCACGACAAGCTCACTCAAGTGTACTTAGCTCACTCTTAGTCGGGGCAGCTCATTCTTAGTTGAGGTTAGCTAGGGAAGCTACTATAAAGTCCACAAGTCCACATATGCCGAGGAGATGCGACTATATGCCAAGAGTTGTGACCAAGGGCCATGTATCAAGTCCCTTGTCCACATAAACCCCCCTTAAATAACTACCATACATCCCCCCTTCTTTATCCATTCCCTCTCTCACACACCAAATACATCCCCTTTTGATGGAATATTCCCCTAAGAGAGAGGTATATACATCCCCCTTTGATGCATCATTTTGGCGCCACAATTGAAGGGGAACGAAGGTCTCAACCCTTCGTTCCATACATCCCATTTGGACATCCTTTTCAAGAGGAGCGAGGCTCGCACCTATTCGGCCTCAACCGCCCCTTTTGGGCACCTATAAATAGGGCCTTAGGCCATCATTTTTATTCATTCAACTTTGTATTCAATTTCTATTTACACACTCTCATATATTCTTGTAATCTTGTAAATATTCAAGAGACATACTCGCAATATAATCGTGTAAGCATTATTCGTACATTATCTCCTTTTATATATTTAATACTTGTACTTATTCTGCACAACTATGTTGTACTTGTATTATTTCCTACCAATATTTCAAATGATATACTTGTTCGTTGGAGTTTGCCTGACTTGGGTCAAGACTGTCAGCTTGGCACGAGTGGCACACGCCCTATTCATACTTCAAAGAAGTAAGGACGTGACACGTGGTATCAGAGCGAGGTTCGCTCGCGTATATCACCAAAAAGGATATGGTAAGGAATGGAGAGGATCATTGGTATGGGACAATGGCCAGCGCATATTTATCCCGCGCAAAGATAATGTACCCGTGGCAAGATAGGCCACTCCGGAGATCGAAGATCGCTTTGCCAAAAATGAACAAGGCTTAGGCATGCAACAATATTCTATCAATAGAATGTTGCAGCGCATTAAGGTGTTAGAGGATGCCTCTAAGACCAAGACCATGGATGTAGGCCTAATCTTTTAGAAGGTAAATGGCCTAACCAACGCATGTAAAAAGATAAAGGCAGAGTTGGTGGATCTTCGTATAAAAAGCATCAAGAACGCTTCACACTTGGGCACACCAAAGATCAAAGTACCGCTACCTCCCAAGTATAAAGGAAAGAGAGATTCTAAGGAAATCGACAACTTCCTTTGGAGCATGGAACGTTATTTCAAGAATGTTCGCATAATCGGTGAAGAAGCAAAGATTGGCATAACCATAATGTATTTGTCCGAAGACGCCATCTTATGGTGGAGGAGACGAGAAAAAGATATACAAGGGCAAACATGTACCATCAACACTTGGAATGAATTCAAGTCCGACTTAAAGGAACAATTTTACCCGACAAATTTCGAGGAGATTGCTTTGAAAAAGTAATGGAGATTAAACAAAAGAAGAACTATTCGGGAGTATGTCAAGCAATATACTTCCCTTTTACTAGAGATTTATGGTATGCCCAACAACCTATTTCTTATTTACTTTATGGACGGTCTACAAGACTGGGCGGAACGAGAACTCAAATGCCGTAATGTAAAGACCCTCAGTGACGCTATCGTCACTGCGGAATCATTGGGTGAAACATATGAGAAATCCGAAAGGAACTTTACCAAGAACTGAAAGATGTTCAAAGAGAAAAGTAGGGGAGGAACTTTCTCCTACCTCAAACCAAAGAAGGAGACCTTCAAGACTAAGAAAACAAGAAAGCCCAAGGCTGGGTCATAAAGAGAAGTGATCAAAAAGAGAACATGATATCCCTGGTGCGATGGTCCGCATGCCATTCGGGATTGCCCACAAAAGAGAAAGGTAGATGCCATGTTAAAGGAATAAAACAACAAGGAGAAATATAATAACGAAGTCAAAGTAAGAGCGCTTCGTTCACCCAAAAATATGTCCAAGAAACCTGAGGGAAAGTCCAAATCACACCGAGACGCTGATGCACGCAATGGACCAACACCTAAGGAAATACAAACGACGACCAAGGACAATGGTCTAATGTTTATTAAAGCAAGGATGAATTGTGTGCCCACTATATGCTTACTTGATAGTGCTGCGTCTCACAATTTTGTGACTAAAGAATTGGTCACAGAATGCGGTATTAAGTATGACAAAGGATCGGGGGTCGTGAGGGCCGTGAACTCACCACTTATGCCCGTCCACGGAATCGCCCATGGAGTTCCAATCTTCGTGGGGAATTGGAATGGAAAAATGGATGTTACTGTGGTGACTATGGATGACCCTACTTGTATTTTGGGTACGGACTTCTTCCGGGCCATCCCGCCAGTCACCTTTGAAGGAAATCTGTTTATGTTAATTGAAGGTCGCCTACCAGTCTCTCTTGTGCCCTAAATCGCACGGAGAATGAATGATCGAAGCTTGATCACACTACGAGTAATCACGGGCCCGAGAAAGAAGAGACGTCATATGAATGACATACCCAAGAAAGAATACCTCTTACGCGAAAGGCCCCAAAAGAAGAAAGATTGTCCTCGAGAGGACAACGTACTCAGTCAAGGTTGCGACGAATATGAGCAATCAAATGCCAACAATTCACCAAGCCACTACGCCAAATAATAGGTGCAACAACGGTTAGATAAGGTGATATACCGTTATAATACAAAATACGGAACCGTTATTACATCGACCGTTGTTATTTTGTGACCACGGTTGTTAAAAAGGCGGAGCCGTTATGAAATGTAAATAACGGGTTCAAATAACCGTAATACAATATTAAGATCGGTTCAAAAAACGTTGTCTATAATATTGAAACAGTGGTAGTATTAGTCTGAATGCTCTACGGAAATCTATGACAACGGTTTTACTGAAACACAACCGTTGTAAAATAGTAAATATGACAACGGTTTATGCTTA